>NC_090909.1:12001066-12255138 GCF_040956055.1 Brachionichthys hirsutus
CGTCTGCAGGTCCTGCGGCAGAGCCAGCAGGGAGTCGTGGACTTTGCACTGCATCTGGCCGGTGCTCTGCGCCACGCAGGACATCCACAGACCGTCCAGGGACTGCGCCACCACGAGGTTTCAGTCGATGAGGGCGGTCACCTTCCACATGGGTAGCGAGCACGCAGCGAGCACGGTGCGGGTCCTCTCAGTCGGAGCTCCGGAGCCGTGCGCTCGTCGTTTATATGGGACCTCCAGAATGTCGGCACTTCGGATCAAATCCAAAACTTTGGGCCAATCAGGGCTAAATGCGTCACGGCGTCAGCCAATGAGGGAGTTTCTACAGTATAGCAGCGTTTACGCACGGCAGGAGCGCGCCAGGCCAGATGTGTTGTTGTCTTCCGGTGATTCAGAGGCTCGATGAGGGGAGTCGTTTGGATCCAGGACTGGAGCTAGTAATAATATAAACACATAAATCTTAATGTAGATCACAGATTGGAAGATGAAAGCAACAGCTATTCCATTCTGGCTCCCTCCTGCGTCTCCTGATCATTAGTCCAGCCAACAAAACGCAACAGCAGCAACGCACACAAGATGTGGGGCAGAAAGAAAGATGGACAAAGACGGATGACAAAGTTTCACCTCATAGTAAAACAATTCAACATGAATTAACAAAATAAAACCAAATATAAAAAGAAAAAAACCCTAATTCTGTTTATTTAACATTCTTCAAAAATGTGAGCATATTTTCAGCTAAGCCTCTGAGTGTGGAAACATTTTTTGGTGTGTGTGTGTGTGTGTGTGTGTGTGTGTGTGTGTGTTTACTGCAGACGAAATGAGGCATGTTGATTAAAAACGGGACCACGCCTTCTGTCATGAGTCCCCATCTTTACGTCTGAGTCACGGAGTTGCTCCATCTCCCTTATAGGAACTGGGAGGGCTGGATCAGACTGGTATTTGAGCAGTGGATGGTGGTTTAGGAATGGGGCCGGGGGGGTGCATCAGTAGATGAACACAAACAGGGTGGAGGAAGAGCTTGGCTCCCAAGATAAAGCCTTAAATAACATCAACAGTAAATCTGAGCTCAGCTAGAATCATTCCAGTTTAATGTCTGGAAAGAGCAACTGTGTTTCCTGAGTAGGGATCAATAATAATAAGTAGGAAAGCACGCTAAAAACTCCACCAAGGTACAATAAATAAATAAACCGGTCATGTATTTAAACATTCCTGGATGCTCTGGATCGTCACCAAAAGGTTCTAAATTGTTCTCGGCATCTTTACCACGAAATGTAAAAGTGAATCGGGTGTTGATGTGTATTTCTAACTGATTTCTGAATCAATAAATGGACTTGTTATATTTTTCCTGACCTCATTCCGGATCAGATCCAGAAGACATTTTTCATGATGGCGCATCTCGGACCCCTTTATGACCGGGAGTTTTGCTGAGTGAATTTGAATGCATATCCTCCATTATAAGTAAATGGGAAAATCCAGATTTGAAACATTTAACAAAAAAAAATATTTCAAATGATTTTTAAGAAAAAAATATTTTATTACATAACAATAAAGAATATATACAGGTGGTCAGGCAGATGAATTACATCTGCTTAAAGACTGTGGTCACTCCACTCTCTGCATCTTGCTCTGTGCCACTCCCTGCCTCTCTCTCTTCCTTTTCTTGCCCTGCACACAAACATGAAGTCCAGTGAGATCTCGGCTCAGACGACCCGTGTGTGTGAGCCGATGTTGTCGTCGTGGTGACGCTATATACTCACGTAGTTATTTCTTCCCGTCCATTCTGGGTGCTGCTGCAGGTGCAGTAATCTTTCTCTGTCGGCTTGAGCGTAGAATTGATTTTGCTCCTCCAGTGACAGCGACTTCCACTGTGGACGGATGACAAACACACACAGTGGGTCATAACGCGGAACACACACTAGCACACGCAACGATGATGCAGCGATGATGCAGCGATGACGCAGCGATGACGCAGCGATGACGCAGCGATGATGCAGCGATGACGCAGCGATGACGCAGCGATGACGCAGCGATGACGCAGCGATGACGCAGCGATGACGCAGCGATGACGCAGCGATGACGCAGCGATGACGCAGCGATGACGCAGCGATGATGCAGCGATGACGCAGCGATGATGCAGCGATGACGCAGCGATGACGCAGCGATGACGCAGCGCTGATGCAGCGATGACGCAGCGATGATGCAGCGATGACGCAGCGATGATGCAGCGATGACGCAGCGATGATGCAGCGATGACGCAGCGATGATGCAGCGCTGATGCAGCGATGACGCAGCGATGATGCAGCGATGACGCAGCGATGATGCAGCGATGATGCAGCGATGATGCAGCGATGATGCAGCGCTGATGCAGCGATGATGCAGCGATGTTGCAGCGATGATGCAGCGATGACGCAGCGATGATGCAGCGATGATGCAGCGATGATGCAGCGCTGATGCAGCGATGATGCAGCGATGATGCAGCGATGATGCAGCGATGACGCAGCGATGATGCAGCGATGATGCAGCGATGATGCAGCGATGACGCAGCGATGATGCAGCGATGATGCAGCGATGACGCAGCGATGATGCAGCGATGATGCAGCGATGATGCAGCGAACACAGGAAACGATTCATCTCTGCTCAGCGCTATAAACGCATGGATGCAGACGGAGCCTCTGTCCAAACCGTGGCTTTCATTTCTGCAGCGTATTTCGCTGTTAGACGAAACTGATGAAATGTGAGCGTCCCAAACGTCCTAAACTAAACGTCTTACCTGCCGCCCCAGCGCTGCGTTCACGGCGCCGCTCCCCAGGCGTCTGATGCTGGGGTCCACAAAAGGCCGTTGCTCCCTCAGGAACAGCATGAAGGCGTTTGGAGGCTTCTTCACGTATGAACGGCCGTCCTTCAGATTGCTGGAGGTACGAATCCTGTCACACATTTAGGGCGCCCAAGTCAACAGAGTGATTCACAACGTGTGTTGGTAGAAGAGTCCATTCAGGATGAACGTGCCCAGAGAGAGGGAACTCACCGTTTGGAGGTGTTTGGGGCCGGGCGTTCCGTTTGTGGAGGAGCAGCAGACGGATCCATGCTGGACTGAGTGTTCTTCACGTGTTCGTCACACAACTCTTCCAGCTTTGCAGCAAAGAGAGGGTCCTTCTCCACGTAGTCAATCAGCAGGTCCATTACTTCCTCCAGGGAAGTCCTGTCCTCACTCCGGTTCCGTGGGTCCGGACGGTCCGACTGCTCAGTCTCGTATCTGAGGTTGTTGTTGCAACACACACATTCAACGTTAGCTCATTCTTAATGCCAGGATGAAACGTTCTGGAGGAAACTCACCGTAGCGTCTCGGATTTGGAGGCTCCATCTGGAGGAGGAGCGCCGTACTGGCAGAACACGGGCTGTGGGAGAACGTAGAGCGGTTCTCCGTTCCTTCAGAGACGAGACAAGCGTTAGATCACAGAAGCAGCGTGAGACCGTCAGCGGCTGCTTTCATTCTGTCCGGCACTTACAGCATTCCGACAAACTGCCGGTGCTGGTCCATGCAGGCAGGGATGTTCACTGGGAGGTTCTGAACCTGCATGCATGAGCAGAACATGGTGCTTAGATGAGCTTCCAAGGTGGCACCTGGGTCACCCCCCCTTAAACATTTACATTGAAGTAGAAGGAGAAAATGAATTGGGGCTGGACTTACAGTTTGTAGAGGAGCAAACTGTGGAGCGTTCCAGGACGTCTCCGGTGTCGGGAGGTTCTGTCCACCCCGCTGGTCCGGCATGTGCTGTGGAGCAGCAGGGGGGTAACGGGACCGCGTTTGGGACGTTCCCCGGGGGGCACGCCTCTGGTGGGTCACTGCTGGGTGACGCTGTGCCCGGATCCTCCTCCATGGACTCAATCAGCAGTTTTAGTTGCTCCTCCAGGGAAATCCTGTCCGACTGCTCAGTCTCATATCTGAGGTTGTCTTTGGGCGCGTTGCTGCTGCAACCGGCAACACACATCAACGTTAGCTCATTCATGGGACAGCGTTAATGTTTGGACTGAAACGTTGTCCTGGATAAACTGCTCAGGAGGACAGGAAGTGTTTTTATCTAAATAAACTCTTATTGATCCACAATTAATAACATCCAAAACGAAGTTGTTCAAATATTGACCGTCAAGCCGGTTTAACCTCCTGCAGCCAAACGTTTCACTTTGCACCTCGTTTTTGAACAATATTGCGCGTATGATGTGGTGAAAGTGAATCCGATCACTTCTGATCAGCACCGGGATCCTCCGCCACTTGCACAAGTTTCAACAGACTTTTCCCGCTTCCATCGAGCCGCGCGTACCGACGCACATCCTCGTTCCTGCAGGGATCACTCACCACTCATGTTGTGTGTTTGGCTCCATCTCTCTCTTCTTTCTCTCTCCTGCTGTGCGACTTGACTCTCTGCTTCTCTGGACAACAATGAGAGTCTGCAGGTTCGACAGCTCCATATTCCTCCGCCACCAACTGACGCTTTGAACTTGACCAACTTATACGCTGGTTGTCAACGACAACGCGTAACACTGCTGCACGCCAATGCTCATGATTTCCACAGGTGTTTCAATACCTGCGTTCTGCGTGTTTCTAAATTGAATGTGAGGGGGGGGGGAGACCCCCACGATGGTTCCGGCCACCCCGCAATACCCTTAAATGAACCAGACATTGTACAATAAAAAAACAAAACGAAGAACATGATCTGAATTGATGTAACATTTATTTTGGGGCCTCTTGTGACGTGCGTGTGTTTCCTCCGATCAGCTGATCGACGTGGTGTTTGAGGAGGTTCCGGCTCCAGACGCGCGATCCGCCGGTTCTCGTGGGTTCTGTCATTTTGTACGTGGGCGCAGTTGATGGAGGAACAAATGCTGCTACAAACGAGCGCTAAAAAGCGCAAGGCCGATCTCCCCTTAATAAAACCCACTTGGACCCGATGGATTCCGGTGGACAAATGTCCTCCAGTCTGTTCCTGCATGAGGATCATTCACAGCAGCTCTGGGCTTCACACGTCCATTCCTTCACGTCAACATGACCGGGTCTCCATGTGGAGCGCTCATTAAATCACACACAAAGTCTCATGAAGTCATGCAGCGGGAGAGAGAGTGTGTGCGTGCGTGTGTGTGCGTGCGTGTGCGTGAGACCAGGCGCTTCCTCTTCTGTCTCTGCAGACGCATCTTCACATGGACATAACTAGAAAAGCTCTCAGAGACCGTCCGTAACGCTTCGAGTTATGTTGTTAACAGAGAGATGGACAGATTTATATTATAAATATTATAAAGAGTGTTAAACAAATTGCATCTGGCTTCCTTTAGAGTCCAAAAAAAAGGGACCGGCAGTGATTTCATGGAACCAGTATTAGTTCAAATGGAACCATATTTATTAGTTCCTCCTCCCGGTGCTTAACTCATACGTTACTAACTAGTTAACTAACACTAACTAGCTGAGACGCGGCGGCGTTAGGGATGTCCTGTTCCTCTTCGCTTCCTGTCCGCTCCATTGTTCTCCGAGGCACCGGGGATGAATCTCCTCGTCCTTCTCCGCATCATCTCTTTGTTATGATCCGCACCGAGGTCCACCTGCCGCCGGCAGCAGAGGTGTGAGGCCTTGGTGCTTTGTCGAGTTGTTGCGTTTGGGCCGGCCGGTTCTGAGATGATGGCGGTGAGGATGATGTGTGTGACCTCTATGTGTGACCTCTGTGATCTGTTTTGTTTCTGCGCAATAGAACGGAAAGATTTTACACAACAGCGTCATTAAAACTGCAGGTTAGAGACCGCAGAGAGAAATCTGCACCGATGTGAGCCGCTGTATTTAACCTTTATTCAACCAGGTAAGCCAATCGAGAATTAATTCTCTCTTTCAATAAGGACCTGGACCGAAGTTGCATGTTTTTGGTGGTGGGAGGAAGCCGGAGAACCCGGAGAGAACCCGGAGAGAACCCGGAGAGACACAGGGAGAACATGCAAACTCCTCACAGAAAAGTCCACCCAAGTTGGATTTTAACCTGCGACCTTCTTGCTGTGAGGCAACGGCGCTAACCACTGTGCCACCGTGGCTGCGACGATTCTGATTAATTCAAGGTGGTCTAAAGTACAAATAAACACCCCAAACAAATCCTGCAGGAAGGGACCAGGTCACCCACACACACACACACAGACACACACAGACACACACACACACGCACGGACACGCACACGGACACACACACACGCACACAGACACACACACACACACGCACGGACACGCACACGGACACACACACACGCACACACACACACAGACACACGCGCACACACACACGCACACGGACACGCACACACAGACACGCACACACACGCACGCACACACACGCACACACAGACACGCACGCATCCATCAATCCGTTTCATTTGAATACTTTTTTTCATCCCTCTTTCTTTCAGTGTGATCCGTTTGAGATGATTAATCGTGCATAGATCGATTTGTAGACCTTGAAAAATAAACCACTCCATTACCCACAGTGCATAGCGATCTCGTGCCATCACACCCGGAAGTAACAGGCTGAACAGGGCAGTGAACCTGGAGCCGCCCCCCTGCCCGTGTTTATGGACTGCGCCCTGGAACATCGCCCCACCCGGAGCGCGTCAACCCCCGCGCGAGGCTTCGTTCCCTCGGCTTAGCCCGGCGTGCCCGTCGCCTATGATGGAACGGGCAATGGAGCAGCTCAACCGGCTGACCCGTTCCCTCCGCAGGGCGAGGACCGTGGAGCTACCGGAAGGTAACCGGAGCCGCTTCTAAACACGCAGAAACACGGCGCGTCCACGTGTCGGACGCCGTCGCGCAGACCCGCGATCCGCCACGGCGCCGTGCGCGTGAGCTGAGACTGCGTTCCCAGCGTGGGTCTCCACGGTCACGGTGTTCGACGCTCACCCCGCGCAGACCGTCAATACCTCGACATACGAACGTTCCGAGGCGCGAGCAACGTTTTGCTTCGAGACGCGAACACAGGAAAAGACGCGCGATGACGTGGTTTGGCGCGGCAGTACATCGATATGTCCGGAGGCGGAAATATAATAAAATAATAAAAACGTTTGCGCCAAACACGCTGCAGGGACCGACAGTGGCTGCTGATGCGTGTGTACTTGTGTGGTTTTTGTATTTTGTATTTTGTATTTTGTATTTTGTCATTACTGTTACATGCAGCACGACTTCACCGAGAAACGTTCCTAGTCTGTGAACCCTCACTGACAATAAACCACTTCTGATTCTGAATTAGCGCGGTCGCAGGGAAAACCTGGACTGGAGTTTCAGTGATTGGGCATTCTCTATAGGAACAGGTGGAACGGGTTCTCTACCTTACGCCATGAAGTGAGGGGAAACTGATTCATGATCAGATTTAAGTAAATAATGGCAGGTTACATGTCTTTAAACATATATTCTGGCGGTTTTAATAGAATATGTCGGCATTTTTTGGTCACTGAACAAAAAAAAAAAAAGAAAAGATTTTTTTTTATAAAACAACCCAAAATTATTTAGGGGGGCTTAAGAATATTTTAGGGGGGCTGAAGCTGAAGCCCCCCTAAAATAGGCCTAACGACGCCACTGGTCCCGTCCAACTGTCCCCCTCCTCACCGCTGTTAGCGCTCCGTAAATTAATCTCAATAAAATCACATTTTATATTACAGTAATACTGCATATCATTTATTATGAGTGTATCTATATAGCAGTTACAGATGTTTCTTCCAGTGGTATTAGCGCTGGTTTGAGTGTTTTTAGACGTCAAAACGGATTAAATTGTTTTCAGTTATTTCATATGGGAAACATTTATTTGAGTGCTTTGAGTCACGTCCTCGGTCCAGGAATGAATTATACTCGTATGTCCAGGTATTACAATACTTCAGACTTCCGCATTCTCCATCTCTCTTCTTGGATTTCTATTGGCAGGCGATCGAATGAAGACACCATCAAAAAAAAAAAAATTAAAGTACACATTACTTGGGATGGTGTCTAAAATTCTCAACTGGGGTTGGGAACAATTCCCTTTATAACGGATTCATGTACATGTGGTACTTTTCTCGCTCTGCAATAATAATGACAATTTATTTGTGAGAATAGTTAGTTCCTAAATATGTTTTAACGCTGGAATTCATTCAGATGACAAAGCTGTTCACAGACCTGGGGAAAGCTGGAGAAATGTTACAGGTACTATTCAAGTTATGACCTGCGCAATGTTCGAGTTCCCTAACGCTCCCCGGTTGGCAAAGTTTAGACGTTTATATAAACAATAATTCAAGTACAACAATTCAGATAGAAGTTGTTGAGGAGGTTCGGGCATGTTACTCGTGGGTGTCCCAGTGTCTGAGTCCACTCGTCTCAGTCCCACCCCTGAGGGTGGGGCTACGCCCCAGGCAATCGTAAACCCCTGCAGATCAGTTTAATATGCGTTGTCTCTGATGAGGCTTAATGTGATCAGTATAGTACTATAAAACTAATTGTTGTGCAATCCTATTGTTCTGTCGGCATGCAATTAAATTATGTTGTGGAAGTTACCACCACCTGTACTTAGGACCGGTACCGGTCCGGAGGCATTTCCATTGTATTCATTATTAGACTCTTTACAGGTGTTTGATTTTGATTTTCTCCGACATAAAACCGCCTGTGAATCTTCTTGCTCACGTGATGCGTTACTCAAAACATGAAGCCGTTACTGAGCGAAAATGAGTACAAAAATAAACGTCTTTGGAGAGCCAACCGAGAGCCAAAGGGGGAAAGGCCAACCGAGGAGGAAGGAGAGGAGCCGACGACCTCCAAGAAAAGAAAGCTTCTCTTAACAGACCAACCAGGAGTCAGACGTAAAACTCGGGTTTATCTGCAGCCGACTCCGCCAAGGAGGCAATGCAGCGTTCAAAAGTGCTGCAGGACATAGAGACCAAGAACCTGGAATAAAAGACAAGAACCTGGAATAAAGGACAAGAACCTGGAATGAAAGACAAGAACCTGGAATAAAGGACAAGAACCTGGAATAAAAGACAAGAACCTGGAATAAAGGACAAGAACCTGGAATAAAGGACAAGAACCTGGAATGAAAGACAAGAACCTGGAATAAAGGACAAGAACCTGGAATGAAAGACAAGAACCTGGAATAAAGGACAAGAACCTGGAATAAAAGACAAGAACCTGGAATAAAGGACAAGAACCTGGAATAAAGGACAAGAACCTGGAATAAAGGACAAGAACCTGGAATGAAAGACAAGAACCTGGAACTTGTGCTTGTCTGTCTGTGTGTACCTGCCTTTTGCCCACAGCAAAATGGAATAGACTCAATTTCATTTCAGTTGTTTTGCAGTGTATATATGTGTGTGTATATATATATTCTTTTTTTACGTCTGCCGGGTGTGTGTCTATTATTTCTCTTCTGTCTCCTCAGATAACGAGACTGCCGTTTACACACTGATGCCGATGGTGATGGCTGATCAGCACAGGTAAGCATCAAAGACTAGAAAGGTGTGCATAGTTTACAATAGAGTTAACAATAGAGTTAACAATAGAGTTAACAATAGAGTTAACAATAGAGTTAACAATAGGGTTAACAATAGAGTTAACAATAGAGTTAACAATGGAGTTTACAATAGTTTACAACAGAGTTTACAATAGAGTTTACAATAGAGTTACAATAGAGTTAACAATAGAGTTAACAATAGAGTTTACAATAGTTTACAACAGAGTTTACAATAGAGTTTACAATAGAGTTACAATAGAGTT
Source organism: Brachionichthys hirsutus (assembly GCF_040956055.1). NCBI lineage: Eukaryota > Metazoa > Chordata > Actinopteri > Lophiiformes > Brachionichthyidae > Brachionichthys > Brachionichthys hirsutus. The sequence continues at coordinate 12,010,815 of NC_090909.1, forward strand.
TACAATAGAGTTACAATAGAGTTTACAATAGAGTTACAATAGAGTTACAATAGAGTTTACAATAGAGTTAAAAACCGTTTGCCGTGATTTCTAAATTGTTGAAATGTAGCTCAAAATAGCAAAACAAAATGTTGAAACAGAAAAATAGAATTTGATGCCAGAAATACATTTCATAAACATGGCAGGGATGTGTTTCTATTTGTGTTCATCTTTTCTTCTTTTACACTGATTTGAATAAGTTGCTCTTTAAATAGCAGGCATTAGGCCAGTTGTTATAAATGACGCTGCTCCTGACCACACCCGATTTTCAGATAGACACAAGTACGTGCTCCACCTGAACAATGTTGATAACGGCTGCTTCGCTGTCCTGTGTCGTTTCTGTTTGCTCCATAATGTTTGGTAAAGGTCCGTAACAGAATTACTGCTGAACTCCAAGTTTGATGTGAACTACGCCTTCGGACGGGTGAAGAGGAGTCTGCTGCATATTGCTGCCAAGTAAGATTCCGTTCCTCTTTATGAGTCATCGCACCCTGGAAGTATCCCTGTGCTACCGCTGCTGACCCAAATCCCCATTGGACTCGTCCTCCTTTGTTCTCTAGCGCCCCACACTTTTTGAATTGGCCTATGAAGCCAAATTCCAAGCAAAAGTGGGCACAATAGCTACGACATCAGTGCATAAGTTATAGTATGGTTACGATAAGCTTAATTAATCCGATATTCCATTTTGGTATGGCTCTCTGCTTTATATACAGTAACACCTCTAAGCGATTTTATGTACGATTATTCCGACAAATGAGCTAAAAATGTGAAAAAAGATGGAGGAATGGAGATTAATTATGACGGTTATAAAGACTGTATGGCATAGATATAAACTACAGTAGTATGCCACAGTTTAAAAAAAACGAGCCGGTTATCAGAATACTATTATTGAATCAAAAAGGGAAAACTGTGTCAGAAAAGGTCTTCAAATCTTTCCATCTGTGCAGTTGTGGTTCTGTGGAGTGTCTGGTTCTGCTGCTGAAGAGAGGAGCCAACCCAAACTACCAGGACATCTCAGGCTGTACCCCGCTGCACCTCGCTGCGAGGAACGGGTATGACCCTCATGGCCTCTGCTTATATGCTGATGTGTTCACTTTTAAGTTCAAGGGCATTTGCTCCAGTGAGTTTATTTCATATACCTAAAAAGGAACGTACAGGGCTGCAGTATAATAATAATTTTCCGCGGGGGTTACGTTCTAAAAACAACCCGCAATAAGTGAAATCCGCAATGTAGTGATCTTTATTTTTTTACAATTATTATACATGTACATAAATGTTTTAAGGCTGTAAAACCCCTCACCACACACTTTATACACATTTAACAGGCAGGCATTAATCTAAATAGATTGTTTCAGTATTATAGAATGAAACCAAAGATCAAAACCTTTTCAGAACTAAACATTTGTTTGAGAAATATAAATATATAGTACGTACAGTAAACGTTTTCCTGTTAATAATGTTAAGGCGTGCAGGTCGAGGAAAGAGCCGCTTGGAGTGCAGAAGAACAAATATTCTACTCGTGCTGTCTTTAGCCTCTCATGCTGCTTTATTGGATAGCTTAGCACAGCGGAACGGCAGCGGCTACATGTATCAACAGGAAGAAACAAAACCCAAAAGGGACGTGACGTTTATGCTCCTACAAAATAAAAGCCTCTTTTTACACAGAGAATAAGAGCGCTATTAAACAAACGCTTAACAAATAAACATGATAGCTTTTAGAAATAACGAATTTAATTTTAATGATCAACCTACGAGGTTGATCCTTGCACCGTTTCAAGGCGCGTTCAAGTGCAAAAATAAAATCTGAAATTGCACTAAAAAACTCCGCGAAGCAGCGAAGTCGCGGAAGATGAACCGCATTATATCGAGGGACTCCTGTATATAAATGTTTCTGATGCTTGGTACTTATCTTGATACTTTATTAAATACTAGTATAAAAAAACAAACACTAAAGAATAGTTACCGGTATGTTTAGCAGTAGTAACGTAGTAACGCGTGACGGTGCTGATACACCTTTCTGCATCCCTGCTCTCAGACAGAAGAAGTGCATGGGCAGACTGCTGGAATATAATGCTGATGTCAACATCTGTAACAACGAGGGACTGACGGCGGTGAGTGGAATGTGCTCCTCTGGCTCTGAACGTCTTCAAACAGTCACCTCCTGCACACAGAGTCGTGACTGTCCGTGCGCTCCTGTGCTGCAGATCCACTGGCTGGCGGTGAACGGGCGGACAGAGCTCCTCCACGATCTGGTCCAGCATGTGTCCAATGTGGACGTGGAAGACTCCATGGGGCAGACGGCGCTCCACGTCGCCTGCCAGAATGGACACAAAACTGTGAGCAACCCCAACGTGTACTCAAGATTCCCTAATTAAAGGGTTAACGGGTCCAGAGCTCATCCTGTAATTGCATTCAGGGCGTGTTCCACACCTTCGGGTGTGGAACAACCTCAATCGTCCCGTCCACAACCCCTTTATCCGCCCTGCGGGTGGCGGCTGTCTATCTCGGCTGACTACGGGCCAGAGGCAGGGTACACCCTGGACACGTCGCCAGCGCGTCATGGGGCCACACACAGACAGACAAGCACTCACACCTGAGGTTGATTTGGAGCGATCAGTTCACCGAAGCCCGGTTGGGCCGGTCCCGGCTGAGAACACACTCGGTCCACACAGGATGTGGACCCGAGACCGTCTCGCCGAGGCAACGAGTGCTGGCCTGAACGGATATGCATGGAGTGTGTGCTACACCATGTATAGACATGATTATCATGTACCGGACTATAAGCCGCGACTTTTTTCCCATGCTATGAACCTTGCGGCTTATATACCGGTGCGGCTTATATATGGATTTTCCCCGTTTTCACTAAACCAATAAGATTGCCGAACGGGTCAAATGAAACAACGTAACTTTTTAGTTTACAGTTCAGGTTAAATCGGCTTAAACAACCAAAACAGTCAGACTGTAAGACAGGGGCGATGCTCTCCAAGTTTAGCTTTTCTCGTGTCCTTAAATTTTTTGGCTTTATTCACTCTGAATCGTACCCGTAGCAAGTTTTTTTTGGCACTTTTTTACTGTTTACCATTAATTTTTTTATTTTGTTACAAGCCGTGTTTCGATAAAGCCTTTGTAAAGATTATTTATTCAATATACCGGTAAACACCTGCGGCTTATATATGTTCAAAATAGCAATTTTTAAGGAAAAATCAGTGGGTGCGGCTTATATACCGGTGCGCCTTATAGTCCGGAATTTACGGACTATGAGAAATGAGAAATGCCCCCCCGCGTCTGACGCTTCCGTGTCGTGTCTGCCCAGACGGTGCTGTGCCTTCTGGACAGCGGCGCTGACATTAACCGGCCGAACGTCTCTGGAGCCACGCCTCTCTACTTTGCCTGCAGGTGATTCATGGTTTGCACCTCGTTTATATTCACCACAGTGTGTGTGTGTGTGTGTGTGTGCGTGTGTGAGCGCACGACGACGACGACCCACAATAAAGTAGCGCCGAAACGTGTGTCATTCTGCAGCCATGGCCAAAGAGACACGGCACAGATCCTGCTCTCGCGGGGGGCCAAGTATCTCGCCGACCGGAACGGAGTCACTCCTCTGGATCTCTGCGTCCAGGTAACGGTTTCACCACATCTGTGTCCAGGTCTGTTCACATCTGGTGCTTCATGGGATCACCTGAGACGGTGCAGCACGTCGTCTCGAGAGGAGCATGCAAATAAAACCCTGCCGTGTGTCACTGGCTGCGTTTACATGGACACATTTAATCAGACTAAAAGCCTGATCGGGATAAAGATGCTTCATGTCAGCACCCAAATCTGATTAGTCTGACCCGATCAAGGTTTTATTCTGATTGAAAGGGGCGGTTTATGATGATTGATAATCCGATTGATAGTCGCTACGTTTTCTTCTTCTACTGTTTCTGGTGTATTTTGGAAAATTGCGCACATCAAAATCATTATTCAGATCGAAAGTGTGACGCATGAACACGCAAGTCCTAATCGGATCAATATTTTGAACACGGTGCATCCGATCATGATATTAATCCGAACCCTGGTTGGATGAGAGAACTTCTGTCCGTGTAAACGCAGGTTCACGCTGTCAAACGGCAGCACCAGGCACGTCTTTGAAGCTGCCGTGGGCCGAGCCGGACTCTGACGGCGTGCTGCTGAGTTTGTGCTGAGTCATCTCAGGTCCTGTCATCCCTGTGTGGGCGATCCAGGGCGGCTACGGAGAAACCTGCGAGATCCTCATCCAGCATCACGGCAGACTTTTCCAGACCCTCATCCAGATGACTCAGAATAACGAACTGAGGGAGAGCATGGTATGAGCGCTTTGTGCGCCTCTGTTGATGCGTGCTTGTGAATTGTGCACCTCTGTCGATGCGTGCTTGTGAAGTGTGCGCCTCTGTCGATGCGTGCTTGTGAAACGTGCACCTCTGTTGATGCGTGCTTGTGAAATGTGCACCTCTGTTGGTGCGTGCTTGTGAAACGTGCACCTCTGTTGGTGCGTGCTTGTGAAACGTGCACCTCTGTTGGTGCGTGCTTGTGAAACGTGCACCTCTGTTGATGCGTGCTTGTGAAACGTGCACCTCTGTTGGTGCGTGCTTGTGAATTGTGCACCTCTGTTGGTGCGTGCTTGTGAAACGTGCACCTCTGTTGGTGCGTGCTTGTGAAATGTGCACCTCTGTTGGTGCGTGCTTGTGAAATGTGCACCTCTGTTGATGCGTGCTTGTGAAACATGCACCTCTGTTGATGCGTGCTTGTGAAATGTGCACCTCTGTTGATGCGTGCTTGTGAAACATGCACCTCTGTTGATGCGTGCTTGTGAAACATGCACCTCTGTTGGTGCGTGCTTGTGAAACATGCACCTCTGTTGATGCGTGCTTGTGAAATGTGCACCTCTGTTGATGCGTGCTTGTGAAACGTGCACCTCTGTTGGTGCGTGCTTGTGAAATGTGCACCTCTGTTGATGCGTGCTTGTGAAACGTGCACCTCTGTTGATGCGTGCTTGTGAAACGTGCACCTCTGTTGATGCGTGCTTGTGAAACGTGCACCTCTGTTGGTGCGTGCTTGTGTGTCTGCAGCTCAGGCAGGTGCTGGAGCACGTCTCTCAGCAGAGCGACAGCAATTACCACCGAATGTTGACGAGTCTGGCCGAAGTGGCCACCACTAACGGGCACAAACTCCTCAGGTAAGGAGGGGGGGGGTCTCACACAGCCCATCTCAGCTGCGCCGGTGTGTTGAATGTTGTCCCTCTCGTCTGTCTGTCTGTCCGCCAGCCTGTCCAGTAGCTACGAAGCTCAGATGAAGAGCTTGCTGAGGATCGTTCGGATCTTCTGCCATGTGTTCTCCATTGGGCCGTCATCGCCGAACTACGGCAGCGACACGAGCTACAACGGAAACAAGACCCCCAGGAGCCAGATCTTCAAGGTTAGTAGAAGCTGCACGGACTGCACGGCATTTACGTGTTGTAAGAAGAGCCACAAAGGAGACGGCAAAGACAAACAATTTGAGCACAGGAAGTAAACGATGAATGACTTTAGAATTCAGTGCAAAGTATTGGGAGTTAAACTGGAGGGGGGGGGGGGGGGGGTGGTAGAATAAATATATAAATAAATATTAAACTTACACATGAAAAGTCTATTTTTGAGTCTGGAAGAAAAAAATAAATTTCCCGCAAGTGTCATTGTTTTATTTTTATTTATTCTGTGTATTTTATTTATTTTGTTAAACAGCTTTTTCGAGCATTTAAATAATTGTTTCACTGATTTTTGCTTTTTGTTTTAAATAAATCACCAAAAAAATCTCACAACCAAATAAAAAACAAAAAAATCCGACTTGATCCCCAAATTAAATCTTTGGCGTGTCTTTGTGTCCATTGAAGTCGGGACTTTGTCCAACACGTTACGCTGCATTTTGACGTTTTGTTTAGTATTTCCAACAATTTGACAATATTGTTGAATTCTAGCAGCTTTTTAACTTCAGATTAGAAAATGAAAGAAAAGTCGTTTTGAAAAGTCTGGTATTTCAGCTTGCTTTCATAAATAACCTTATGTACACGTTTACACGTTCCAGACAATTTATGTAAGTACATTCTGGATTGTTAAAAGAAGCCTGAAATATGTCCGCTCTGACGCCTTGCATGTAATTCCAAACTCAAACTCTGTACGCAAACTCGCGTATGTCAAACGCAGCGCGGTGGCCCAGCTGGAAGGCCTTTGATTTGATTCCACCTTTCTGTGCAGTTTCTAGGCTCTCCCCGTGTCTGCCTGGGTACTCTGATTTGCTACCAGCACCGCCCCCCCCCTCAGGTCACACGTTTGCTCTCTTTTCATCCAGTGCCCCTCTCCCGTGCTGCCTGTCTCTCTGCAGCCGCTGGAGCTGCTGTGGCACTCGCTGGATGAGTGGCTGATGCTCATCTCCACAGAGCTCACCAGGAACAGAAGTAGCCCCTCCTCCTCTGGCAGCGAGATCGCTTCTCTGCTCCTTAAGCAGCGCGAGGTTGACCGCGCCGGATCTACAACAATGCTGAGCCCATTGTTGGACCCTCAGATCGTCATGGAAACTGAAGTGTGCCCCATCGGGGAGGATGTTATCTCCATGACAGCCAGTCGTCTCAGCGCTGTGATCCAGGCTTTCTACATGTGCTGCTCCTGTCAGATGCCACAAGGGTCAGTGTGCAGACATCAGGTGTCACACAGCATCCATATCAGGATTTAGTTGTGTAGTACCAGAATACATTTGAGTTGGCCTCGTAGTTAAGTTAAAAAGTTAAGTAAGTTAGTTAAAGGTTCTCTTTATTTATCCCACATTTTTACTTGACATATATTTTTATTTTTACATAATATTTTTAGTGCTGTCAGGAGATTAAAAAAGTTTGGGCGATTAATTAATTATGATCTGGAATTAAATAATTAATCTCTTTTTTAATCTCTTTGAAAAATTGCTGAGAAAAGCCCTCAATCGAACAATAAATATTCAATTCAATTCAGTTTTATTTCTATAACTCCAGATCACAACAGGAAGTCATCTCAAGGCACTTTACAGGATTAGCAGGGAAACACAGAACCCAACTTGACCCACAAGAGCAAGAACTTTGGAGACGGAGGCAAGAAAAAACTTCCCTTTAACGGGCAGAAACCTTGGACAGAACCTAAGACTCATGGTGGACGGCCATCTGTCTGACCGGCTGGAGAGAGAGAGAGAGCGAGAGAGAGAGAGAGAATGGCAGGTTGGAGGCGAGTCAAAAACAAGGAGATGGATAGGGAAGCGATAGCGAGACGGAGCAGGAGCAGACAAAAACAAATCAGAGTCACACTCGGCGATCAGTTTGAAACGTGTCTGCACAATGTTTTGAAATAGCTCAATAGCTTTTTGGCGGGAGGAAGCCGGAGAACCCGGAGAGAACCCACTCAAAATCGATTCCGTCAGTCGAGGCTTTCTCGTCATCGCTTTTCGACAGCGTCCTCTGCTGGGCACAAATGGCACTTCCTGACCCCGCACTAAACTGCAGAATGAAGACGCGATGCTCGCTGCCCTCCGTGCTCGAGACGAGCAGCCGCGAGAGGCCGGTTGCCGGTTTTCCTGCAGGAAGGACCTGCTTTGCTGTCTGTTTCTTTCTCCATTGATGTTTTCATATGTCGCATCATTTTCATTGCACAGGTTCCAGATTTGTTCTCACTCTTCGCCTCCTTTTCTCCTCACGCAGAATCACATCCCCTTGCTTCATTGAGTTTGTCTGCAAGCATGACGAGGTTCTCAAGTGTTTTGTTACGAGGTGAGTCCGCTGCTACACGTCAACCTTGTTGACCCATTATTGATCTTCTTTCCTCTCAATTTGGTTTCCACTTTGGTCTCTTTGTTGTCTCTGTATTCCTGTCTGTTTTCAGGAACCCAAAGATCATCTTTGATCATTTCCACTTCCTCCTAGAGTGTCCAGAGTTGATGTCACGATTCATGCATATCATTAAGGGCCAGGTAAATGTGTGTGTATATGTATGTGTATATATATATATATATTGGGGGTGTAACGGTTCACGTAATACATTGGACCTTTTTGGTTTTATGCATATTTTCTCATTACATTTATTACTGGCGCGATCTAAGCGCTCCGTGCGGAACTAAAGTCCTGGGCGAGTTTCCGCACGGACGCCTCTGAGTGTCGGACACCATTGACTGAGAGAGAGGCGTGCTGGAAGCTCGCAGGCGTGGCTAATGGCATCCTGGCAAATTGAAGTGCCTGAGCTGGAAGCCCCGCCCACCTCACTAAGGCCTCCTGTTTGGGGACGCTTTGGCTTCCCAGCTAAAGTTAGAGTTTTGAACAAAGTTAATGTCATAACTTGTGTGTGATGATAATCTTTATTTACTTTTTCATATTATTTACTTGACGTTTGCTTGTTGGTCGATCTCTTCTGGATCAAAATGTAACCGTCTGTTCCTGGTAACGTTCCCTACGTTTCCTCAAAATTTCATCGAGGTCCGTCCAGAACGTTTTATGTTATCTTGCTAACAGACGCCGGCGATTACATAACCTCCACCTCGCCTCGGCGGCGGAAATTACAGCACTAAGCTATCCAGATGTAATGTTTGCAACTAAATTAAGTATGTAGTAGTAATAAGTAATAAATACAGTTATTTAGCAGCATGTTAAGGAGTAGTTATATTTATTTTACATTAAATTTAGTTACATTTACACTGTGTTACGGTTACAACTGGCAACCTTAATGCTGGTGTGGCCCTCGGAGAAAATGAGTTTGACACCCCTGCCTTGGACTGAGAAATCCACAGTGGGACCATTAGCGACACAGAAGAGAGGCGATTAGTGCGGGGAAGCTCTGTGTGGCGGGGTATGAGCGTCTGTCCTCCTCTCAGCCCTTCAAGGATCGCTGCGAGTGGTTCTACGAGCATCTGCTGGCCAACCAGCCGGACTCAGACATGGTCCATCGTCCGGTCAATGACAGCGACATCCTGCTCATCCACAGAGGTACCACGAATCACTGTCTGACCTCTCCAGGCGGCATCGGACCGAGAAACTCTTGAGCATCAGTTTCCAACGCTTCACTAGCAATCGCTACAGGTGGCAGATTAGCTGAGATGAATGAGGTCAAAGTGAGCAAAACGACATACTGGGCTTTCATTCTAACGCGAGTTTTTTGTTGTTGTTTTTTTTACCATTATAATATGTAGAACACAAGATCAACATGTAGCTCACTATAAAAAACCCACAAGCAGGGGCCAGGGGGGTTAGAGCCTTTGAAACGCAGCCTCGCTGTCGCAGTACTCGCCACGCTAAGTTAACGCTCGTGAGAGAGAAGAACTTCCTCTGCAACTTTAGTTCCGTGTAGGAATGTGGATTTAGCTTATTCTATTGTTTTCCACATTGTAGGATGTAACAGCGAGTACCATTGAATGCCTTCAATGCAAAGTGTTTAGTCTGATGTAACATCTGTAGATGTAAAAGAACTGGAGTTTTTGTATGCTGATGACACCTCATTATGAGGGCCACGTTATTAGGGGACCGATACATGATGTGGAAGCGGCGCTGCCTTGTCTGGGGCAGCAGCCTCCGCCTTTTAATTAAAAAAACAACGAAGAACTCTTCGGTATCTCTCACAGAAGCCATCTTCAGGAGTAGCTGTGAGATGGTATCCAAGTCCACCAATGAGAAGTTGAAGCAGGGCATTGCTGTTCGTTTCCATGGCGAGGAGGGCATGGTGAATTTCTTGGATTTCTCTCAGTAATAAGTCGTGTTTCGGCCATCAGCTGAATCCACAGCAATGAGGTGTGCTTCTTCGGGTCTGCTTCCTGTGCTTCAGGGCCAGGGCGTGGTCCGGGAATGGTTCGACGTCCTGTCTAACGAGATCATCAACCCTGACTACGCGCTGTTCACGCAGTCAGCTGATGGTCCAGGATATTTCCTCTGACAGCATTCAAGCATAGTAGACATTATTCATGCAGAATGACACAATCTGTGTACGTTTCTCTGTAGGCACCACCTTCCAACCCAACAGCAACTCATCAGTGAACCCGGACCACCTCAACTACTTCCGGTTTGCAGGTCATATCCTGGGCCTCGCTCTCTACCACCGACAGCTGGTCAATATCTACTTCACTCGCTCCTTCTACAAACACATACTGGGTAAGCCATTGGGCCAATACGGGATGAAATATATATATATAGCGCTTTCTACGAGAAACTCAAACTCAGAGCGCTCGACTCGTGCATTATTCATTCACTCCACACTCGGTGGTGGTGAGTCTGTGACAGTGAAGCTACTGTTGTAGCTGCCCTGGGGTAGATTCAGCTGCCCTGGGGTAGATACAGCTGCCCTGGCTGCCAATCTGCGCCATCGTCCCTCCTGACCTCCACCGACATTCACTCGCTCTTGCCCAAGAACACAACAACAGTGTACATGTGCCAGAGCTGGGAATCGAACTGCCAACCTCTTGATCATAGGACGACCCGCTCAACCACCTGCGCCGCCGTCGACCCACTGGTGGTCTTCTCTTCGGTGTAAATCGTTTCCTGGAGCCAGCGCTCTACTCGCACTAAGTTGGTGCGTTTGTGTTTCCCAGGCATCCCTGTGAATTATCAGGACGTGTCTTCCATTGATCCAGAGTATGCCAAGAACCTTCAGTGGATCCTGGACAACGACATCAGCGATTTAGGTCTTGAACTCACCTTCTCTGTGGAGACTGACGTGTTTGGGGCGATGGAAGAGATGCCACTCAAGCCTGGGGGTACCAGCATCCAGGTCACTCAGGAGAACAAGGTCAGTCACCACAGCTGCGGGAGGAAGTGACCCGAGGTTTTGCCTCTGTGTGATATCCGATCTTTTTATGACAGTCTGAACGACGCAGATCCGATTTTTTTCAAGGCCAGTTTGATACGTGGTTCTAAATCTGATGTTTAGCATTGCGACTTCAGTCTGAACGGCCAGGTCGCATTTATCCGATCTACACGTCACCATTGTGCGGCTCTGCACCACGCGTTTCTTTGTAGAGACGTTGCTGCTGCTGCCCCCCACGCTGGCTCTCTTCCTCTCTAATCTTCTTAAATAGTACCGTATTTTCACGACCATATAACGCACCTGGTGATTCGGCGCTGTCTCATTAACGGCTGCTTTTTCTGTATTTTTAAACATAGGTGCGCAAAATAAAGCAGGAGCCAAACTGAGTTTGGTACTCACGTCTTTAATCGTCATTAATCAAACCCATCAAAGTCCTCATCCTCTGTTTCTGTATTGAACAGCTGCGCTAGATCTCCATCAAACATGCCGGCTTCCCTTTCTTCATTGTCAGAGTCACTTTCCGTGCCGTGCGGCGCCTCGGAAATGATGCCGGCTTTTGCGAAGGCTCGAACCACAATGCTAGCAGACAGTTAGCCCAAGCAGCTACACTCCATTCACAAACTGTGACGCTGCGCTGCCTTCCACTCTGAGTGGAACCGTGGTCTCCGTCTGTCATCCAGCGCTCCCACGCAGTTTAACGTTGAGCGGTTGGAGTTCTTTGGTTAGTCCACCCGGGATGATGATGATAAGCTAGTTTGCTAGTTAGCTAGCTAATTAGTTTGCTTCACTTGGGTTTAGACAGTATCGGTGAGATCGGCGCGCACGTAGTCGCAGATCGCAGGAGACGAGTTGCTGCAGGTCTTCTTCTTGCTTCCTCCTCTTCCTCCATTGATTCATTACCCTCGCCGAAGGGGAGGTGAGGGTATTGCAATTGGGTCCGTTTGTCTGTCTGTCTGTTTGTTTGTCTGTTTGTCTGTCTGTCTGTGTCTGTTTGTCTGTTTGTATGTCCGAGCGCATAACTCAAAAACTAGTAACCCAATCAACTTGAAATTTTTACACAAGCAAGGTTCTGTCCGTGGCTCGGTCCTCCCCGAGAATGGCGTCGATCCGGATCTGGATCCAGATTCTAGATTTTTTTAAAGGATTCTTTAACATTGCGAGATAGGGCACTTTTTGACATTTTTCTTAATTTCTTCAAAACGCATGGTCTATGACCAGGACTAATTTCGGCCGGATCCGGATCACAATCCGGATCTGAGAGCTCATTTTCGTTCTAAAATCGGCATTTTTCAGGAGGCCATCCTGACCTCAGTTTTGGAGCTAGAAACTTCAGATTTGGTGTGCACACTCATAGTTCATATATGTTACAGTTGTAGTTGTATCTTCCCCCATTCCGGAGCAGCAAGCTAGAGCAGGTTTGGCCCCTCTGATCCGGAAGCCCTGTTTACTGTCTCACAAGATCCAACAGTCTATTGGAGGCGAGGGTCTGCAATCTCTGATTGTCTTTTTACCCTCGCCGAAGAGGAGGCGAGGGTATTGCAATTGGGTGCGTTTGTCTGTTTGTCTGTTTCTGTTTGTTTGTCTGTTTGTCTGTCTGTTTGTTTGTCTGTCCGAGCGCATAACTCAAAAACTAGTAACCCAATCGACTTGAAAATTGTAAAATTAAAAGGTTCTGTCCGTGGCTCGGTCCTCCCCGAGAATGGCGTTGATCCGGATCTGGATCCAGATTCTAGAATTATTTTTACATCTGGAATTGTGCCTGTGCTGTAAACTGCCACTTTAAGAGGGAGGGACACGAATGGCATGATGGGAAAAAGAGTCCAGAAGGAGTCTTGTAGTACGTCCCGGAGCAGCAAGCTAGAGCAGGTTTGGCCCCTCTGATCCGGAAGCCCTGTTTACTGTCTCACAAGATCCAATAGTCTTTTGGAGGCGGAGTCTGCAATCTCTGATTGTCTTTCTAGTTATACCCTGTAAGCGTGTCAGAATATATCCCAACAACAAACCGTGGATTACGAAAGCGGTCAAGTCTTGTATACAGAAATGGTCATGCTTTAATTCTATAATGCAATTTAAAAACAATTTAATTCTACATGGACAATTTCATGCAATTGTAAGAATTTGTCCTCATTTTCCAATCTTTAAATTTAAATCTTTTTGAAAGTTTCAAAAATGGACGTGTTCTCTCATAGCAGTTTGTTTATGCTAAACTGTCTCAGGTATTCAGAACATGTCTGTGCAGAAATCGACGAGGTGCTCCTGCGACAGCCACAACAAGAGGAAGTTGCCACCCGACTCTCAATGGCAGTAAATATGGCTCCAATCTCGATGGGTCTCCGTTCGTTATGGGATGTTGCTGATAGTTTGCTGAGTCTCTGAGTTTACAGGGACTCGTGTGAAGTTGTTGAGCAACTAAATATTCAAGTCACAAGTTCTGGTGACGGTGGGCAAGTTGGTCGTCCATCGCTGGAGCTCCCCATGCAAGCCGTGGAGACTTGCTTGTTGTTGATCAACCAATAGGAGAACAGTTCAACCCATGACACACTTAAGACCCGCCCCCTCATTTGAATAGAACTTTTGCTACATTTTTCATCTGCAGCATAAAAAAAATAAATAAGAGCAGAGAGCTTTTATTTATTTATTGATATTTAATTATATTTATATATTTTTGTATTTATTTCCACATATATTTTCATTTATGTATTTATATGTTTTTTTATTTTCGTTTTCTTCCCCATTTATATTTATTTTTAATTGTGGCAGTTTTGGTCCCCACATGAGGCCACATTAGCGAGTGCAGTACTGCAGGGTTCCTTTAGGGGGAACTGTCTACCAACATACAAAACAGTCCAGCAGGAACTGTAAAAACGGGTTTGTATGAGCCCGTTCTCTGTGTGCTGAGGACTTTAATGTGTGCGCGTGCCCCCCCCCTCTCCCCCCCCCCCCAGGCTGAGTACGTCCAGCTGGTGACCGAGCTGAGGATGACGCGAGCCATCCAGCCTCAAATAAACGCCTTCTTGCACGGATTCCACACCTTCATCCCGGTTTCACTCATCCAGCTTTTTGATGAGTATGAATTGGTTAGTCACCCTCTAAAATGACTGCTTGCATTCTCCATCTCCAGTAAACAGCAAGCTCAACGTCCCACATAGCCTCGGACAAAGTGCTCTAGGTTATGTGATCAGTATTTGTGTGTGAACAGGAGCTCCTCCTGTCGGGGATGCCAGAGATCGATGTTCAGGATTGGTGCAGCAACACAGAGTACACCAGTGGCTACGACCCTCAGGATCCAGTCGTCCAGGTAGGCTCCTCCCATCACACGTACTGTCCAAGTTACGACCGACGCCTGCCTGGCATGAATGGTGCCTGGCACCGACGCCTAGCAGAGGGTTAGACATGCATGCATCCGGAATAAGAACACAGTACATCATTTGTAGAATTTCCATTGTATTGATTATTAGAGTCTGACAGGTCTTTTATTTTGAAAAACGACAGAATGTTCTCCAGTGTAACAATCGCATGCATATCTTGTTGTGGGCACGTGATACGTTAAAATAAGCACTTAAACTAGCGGAAATTAGCCGGGGGGGGGGGGAAGCCACCTGAGGAGGAAGAAGAGGAGCCGACGACCTCCAAGAAAAGAACGTTTCCTTAACAGATAATACCAGGAGTCAGACTTAAGATAAGGGTTTGTCTACGGCTGGCTCAGCCCCAAGTGTGGAGACAAGCTAGCAACGAAACCCTCAAGACTGCTTCAGCACATAGAGATCAAGAACTTGGAACGTTTTGAAGGAAGAAATGTGACCAGGGGACCGGAACCGATCTCGGTCGTAACTCGGATCGTACGTCTGCAGCTATTTGATTGGTTTGAAAGGAACGAAAAGAAAGCTCACCGTTACCGATGCTTGACGGTCGCACTTTTATGATAGCAACACTTTTAAGTGTTGGACAAAAAGAAAAAAACACAAACCACTTTCCCAAGAAGTGTGGCGTTGATTGAACTGATGTCATTTATGTTTCCAGTTTTACTCCTTTAAAAGCGAAGGAGAATCCTGTTCATGTTGTTACGATCAGGCCTCTGTGGCCTCGTCTTCCTCGCGTCAGCTAATCTACTGCACCTCTCTTTGTAGTGGTTCTGGGACGTGGTCAAGAGCCTGACCCAAGAGGAACGCATTCTCCTGCTTCAGTTTGTAACTGGAAGGTTTGTCCACTGGTTACTTCATGCGACGGCGGGTGAATGCCTGCTGCATTCAGACGTTCATGCGACGGCGGGTGAATGCCTGCTGCATTCAGACGTTCACGCGACGGCGTGTGAATGCCTGCTGCATTCAGGCGTTCACGCGACGGCGTGTGAATGCCTGCTGCATTCAGACGTTCACGCGACGGCGGGTGAATGCCTGCTGCATTCAGACGTTCACGCGACGGCGGGGGAACGCCTGCTGCATTCTGACGTTCACGCGACGGCGCTTGAACGCCTGCTGCATTCAGACGTTCACGCGATGGCGTCTGAATGCCTGCTGCATTCAGACGTTCACGCGACGGCGGGTGAATGCCTGCTGCATTCAGATGTTCACGCGATGGCGTGTGAATGCCTGCTGCATTCAGACGTTCACGCGACGGCGTGTGAATGCCTGCTGCATTCAGATGTTCACGCGACGGCGGGTGAATGCCTGCTGCATTCAGACGTTCACGCGACGGCGGGTGAATGCCTGCTGCATTCAGACGTTGAGCTCTCTCCGGTTCCAGGGTGCCTCATGGTGGATTCGCCTACCTAATGGGTGGCAGCGGGTTACAGAAGTTCACTGTTGCCGCCGTGCCGTACGTCTCCAACCTACTGCCTACCTCGAGTACCTGGTAAAGACTCTTCGTATTGGTTTAGGTCTAAATAAACCCGAAGTATGTGAGTCGGATACTGTTCTTTGTTACCGGTTGTCTGTTCAAATAGGGTTCGAGCCCGAAACCCTGATTACATGAGTGCTGCGAGCTGGAATGAGCTTGAAACTTGGAATAACACATGGGAATACCTCTGCCAGCGTGGCTGTGCTGGAGCTGTAGTCGTCCAGTGGATTATTAATAAGGCCTTTATGTTACCACCGAATTTCAGCCGGATCTGATCCAAAATGAGATCAGGAAGAAATATTACGTTAACATTAAAAGCCATTTACGGATTCAAAAATCAGTCTTTTACTTTTCATGGTTGGTGTAAAAATATACCAAGAACATGTCTTCACGAGAAGAAGAATCAACTGGACTTGTTTAGGTTTGGTTGAAGACAGTTCACCTCTCACCCCAGAGGTCTCTGAATGACGGAAGGCCCTTCTTTAGGGATCGTCTGACACTTCGGCGCTCCTCCACTGTCTAGATAAACATGACTACTTGTGGCAGTTGCTTGATCGTACTTCTGCTTTTTTTTTCTTTTTCAGTATCAACATGCTAAAAATTCCAGAGTATCCGAGCCAGGAGGTCCTGAGGGACCGGCTGCTGGTCGCACTGCATTGTGGGAGCTACGGCTACACCATGGCTTAAACGCTGCACGGCCGACGGGCTTGTGCAACACTTCGCCGGTCTGTACAAACACCTTTTTTGTGCTCGGGCACTGATTTTGCTGGACAATTAAAGGGAAATTGTTGTCAAGGGTCCTGCATAGGCACAGCAGCCCGAAGGGCGATAACAGCTTCTGGACCTCGTGTCGGAAACAGAATTGATCCTGATTTTATTTTTAGTAAAGCTGGATTCCTGTATTGTATTCAGGTAATAATCTTGATATTTGTTGATCGTACAATCCGTGACGAAAGTCTTGTGGGTTATGTAAGTTGTATTATATACCTTGACTTGTATTTGGAATCAGAAATGCAAAGGTCTCTGTATTATGTTTGTTATACCAAAATAGTGTATCTTGTATCATTCATTGAGTTCTATTATTTAATCAGAACATAAAAACTGGATTTTTCTTGAACAAAAGTCTTGCCTTTAATTGATTCAACCAATCACTGATCAGAGCTTCACCTGTGACCATGTCTTTAACACACTCCCAGGTGTGTTTAGAAAGGATCCCAGCTGACTAGACCGTCATGTGAGGAAGTGGGTGAAGTTCATGACAAGTCCAGGTCCGGCAGACCCCCTAAGACGGGGGTCCCCAACCACCGGGCCGCGGCCCGGTACCGGTCCGTGAGGCATTTGTTACCGGGCCGCAAAGAAAGAACAACTAATGTATACAATTTCCGTTGTATCGATTATTAGCGTCTAAAAGGTGTTTTATTTTGAAAAACGACCGGATTTTCTCCAACGTAACAATCGCGTCTTGATACGTTGCTAAAAAACAGCCGTGAACTCGCGAAAATTAATTAAAAGAAACAAAAGTCTTTGGAGAGCTTCTTTGCCGAGGAAAAAAGTCCAACTGAGGAGGAAGAAGAGGAGGAAGAAGAGGAGGCGTTGACCTCCAAGAAGAGAAACCAGGAATAAGACTTAAAACTCGGGTATTAACAGCTGATTCGCTCCGTTAACGAGAAATGAAGGGTTCAAAACTGCTTCGGCACATTGAGACCAGAACCCTGGAATTTATGAAACAAAAAACCATGAAGGGCCACAATTTATGGTGAGTAGATATTGTGTGTGCCAGTGCATAATATAAAGTTTATTGGTAAGATTATATTCCTCTTTTTAAATTTAATTATACGCCGCCCCCCCCCCCCCCGTCCGCGAAAGAATTTCACGGCATGAAACCGGTCCGTGGCAGAAAAAAGGTTGGGGACCGCTGCCCTAAGACACATGTCAAAGTCAAGGCCCGGGGGCCACATCAGGCCCGCAACATGGTTTTCTATGGCCCCTGGGATGATATTGATTTATTATTAGAACTTGCCCGCAGCTCACAGTTAGCCGGCAGCCCGCAGATCTTTTACACGCACCAATACTATATTTCCCACAATTCAACGGTTGAATTCAATATTTATTGGCGCAGCAGCTGTTAGCATAACAGTAAAGTTAGTTTTCAGATGCCCATCAAATGGCAGAATGGAAGGTGGACACTGAGAACCGGGGGTTTCAAACAAGGTGGGAGTCGGGGTCCATGTTCATGGAGGTAGCTGGAGAACCGGTGTGTCTTCTGTGTGGCGGAAGTGAAAGAGTATAATCTGAGACAACATTATAAAACGAAACACGGACAAAAACAAGAATATGGACACGGAACAAAGGCTACAGAAGGTTGAGAAATTAAAACGAGGCCTCAAATCTCAACAGGCACTGTTCAAAAAAAGCCAAATCACAAATCCTGGCTGTTGTCAAGGGCAGTTTTAGATCTCTAAATCAGCCCGGCCATTTACAGACGGGGATTTCATCAAAGACTGTCTGCTTAAAGTTTGTGATGAAGTTTACCCTGAAGAAAAGCAACTCTTTAAACGTGAGCAGAAACACCGTTCAGAGCGAATAGACCAGTCGTCGATCAATCTAGAAGAGCAGCTTGACTATATGCGGCCATTTTAACATTTATCAATGAGCAATCGATCAGTCCGGCCCTCGGCTTGTAGCTACATGTTTTATTTGGCCCTCCGTCCATTTGACTTTGACACCGCTGCCCTAAGACAACTGCTAAGAGGCCTGTTGGTTGCTTTGACAGTCCAGAACTGGTCACCAGAAACTCCTGTAGATTCTGTCACGCAGTGATCTCTACGGCCGGATTGATTAGCAGCATTAGCTCATTGATGGCTGTAGACGTCATCAGGATTTAAACCGTTGACTGCCGTTGACGTCTAAAGATTTTTCAGCTGGGGGGCGGTCTAGCGGAGCCCCCCCATCAATATATACCGCTTCAGGTCAGAGCTTTATTGTCCCTCAAGGGAAAATTTGGTTTGCCACTCATCCATCCCTCACAGAATAGAGTGGTGGGTGGGTGTGCCCCCCCCCCCCCACCTCAGGTTCTGAGTTCCCACCTACAGTAAGTCGTATTTATATTCTCAGTACTAAATGGTCAGATTTACTTTGAGGGCTGACGTACAGCAGATGATACGAATAAGCCACAAGAGCGTTTGCAAACATGTCACTCTGAATGTTAACGATAGAGCAGAGCCACACCCACGATCGTTACAACACTCTGGCCTGTTCAATTTACCTTTGATGAACATTATTACCATGAAATATCTTAATTCATTAACTGTTTGTCCATTCAGTCCAAGTCATAAATGGATGTCTTTGATGAATTCTGTTTGAATTACATTTGACGTCGTTTGACGTTTAGTAGACATGACTCCCTCAATCTCCAGCTTCAAACTCATCAGTCTATCTGACACCTCTAGATTCTCCTCTAGAACACTCTGCACCAACTCCTCCTTCAAGATAACTCCTCCTCCATTCCTCCTTCCTCTCCTCCATTATAAACAACTTGAATCCTGCTCCTCAGCTTCTAGCCTTGCTTCCTTTCCTCCTGGTCTCCTGGACACACACGTCAACCTTCCTCCTCCTCTTCATCGTGTCCACCAGCCCTCTAGCTTTTCCCGTCATCGTCCCAACATTCAGAGTCTCTACTCTCAGTCCTAAACTCTTCCATTCCTTCTTCTCTCGCTGCTGAGGCATCCATCTCTCCTCTTCTTCCTCTCTCTTCGACCTACAGCAGGGGTCAGGAACCTATGGCTAGGGAGCCAGATTTGGCTCTTTAGATGCCTGCATCTGGCTCGCAGACAAATCTTTAATTATAAAAAAAATTGGTTTTGTTACACTCCTTTGCGCAGGTGAACCGGCGACTAGAAAGCCGGTTAGCTATGAGGCAGAGATCAGGAAGTCCGGCTTATATACGGCGTTCTGCTCACTGGGAACGGGACAAACGGCGATTGATAGCGGGTCGATCTGCGTTCAAAAACAGTGTCAAACCAGTAATCTCAGTGGGAAAGTGGCAAACGTACTTTGTGCCACTTTCGTTGTGTCTATCTGTCACACCTTTGGGCGGGCCGGTGTCCTTCCCCCACTAACTCTCCCTGTCTTCCCCTCCTGTGCTCCCGTCACCACCTGCACCACATCAGCCATCAGCCCGGACACTACAGATACTCAGCTCACACACCACGCCCCTGCCAGATTGTTAGCGATGTTTCCTACCTTCCAGCACTTCAGACTGACCTCCCGTGTACCGACCCTGCCTGATTCCTGGACTCTGCCTCTTTTTTGGACCTTCCCTTTGCCTGCCCCTTCGGATCTGTCGTGCGTTTGAGGTTTTTCCGTGACACCATCTATCAATCGCGTAGGCAACGCAGACGAACTGGGGTTGCTGTATTTTGCTGTCGAAAATAGCGGTCGATGTGCAAAAGCGTCCGCCCAACGTCCTGTTGTGAGATCAGGAAGTAAACTTCCCTCGTTTTAATCGCATTGCCAGCTAATTTTAGAAACGCTTTTCAGAGGATGGCTGAAAGAAAAAAAAGACGAGGAGAATTGCACTTTTCACTTTGTAGTCACAAAGACATCAGCAAAACGATGCAGCAGCAGAAGTCGCAATAATGGTAAGAAATATCCGTCATTGGTTAGCAACAGCATAACAATGTTATTAAAAATAATTCAGACTTCTCCTTTAAAAGTGTTATTACATAAAATGCACACATTATTTAGATTTAAACATATTCTCTCACGCAATTACATTTAAAAAAAATGTGGTGTTCTTGTCTCTCTCAGCCAAAAAGTTTCCTGACCCCTGACTTACAGTAACCAAATTTCCACCAGCGTCCTGTCGGTTCACAACGCTGATGTCGGTCGTTGTTAACTCGGGCCTCGACCAATCCGGTACGGCTTTCTTATTTAAGGTGATTTGCATGTTACATTTCGGCAAAGTTTTATGGCGGATGCCATTCCGGGCTTCGGACCGGTTCAAGGGAGACGCTGGCAATGCTACGGCTAGCTCCTTGCTAACCGCACTATCCGTGCTACCCATGAGGCTGTATTATGTCTGGTTATACCATATCCTACATAATTGTTATTAAAAGTACCAGCATGAAATTCTTACTACACCTAGAATAAAACTTTTAAATTAGAATTGTCCACATCTATTGCTCTTATAGAACTCTTTTAACGAGCTGGGCTTTCACATCACTCTCACCCCTTTCGGTAACATAAAACTGGACCCCACAGGAAGTTGCGAGGTTCCCCATTGCTTCTTGGTACGGCTTGTAAAGAGACCTCATTAATCATTCTAGTGAGTCTCTGAATCAGTGTGGGAGTTAAACATTCGAATCATCGCACACCGCTACATCCGACACTGATTGACAGCAAACACTCCGAGCGAAGACGGAAAGAAAATCAAGCTTAGTGTGGAGTATTAGAGCAACCAGATTGATTCTCAACAGGGAGATTCAATAACCAAAGTAGGGTGGTGCTGGACATTCTTTAGTACAGCAAAAATGTCTCATCACGGACTGATGAGTATTTAATTATTTTATTTTGGCATTAGTCTACCCACAATGCTGCTTGCTTCATGTCTCTAGCTATTGCGTATTATTTGATGTGGGTACCCAATTTAACATTCTTTCCATCTTTACCTCTGCAGGATAAAGTTGTACCACCATCTGAGCATTAAACGTGGGAGCAGCTGGAGAAACTGAAAAGACACTGATTCAGAAATCAGCGCAGTATTGGGCAAAAGAAAAGAGTAACGTTGATGTCCATTCAGAACAAACACCAGAGGGCAGCAATGTACCACAGCAGCATCTGGTTTGCCTGGAATAAAAAACCAAACAGATATTCCCCTTGTAAACAGCGTTCCATTAACATTCTACTGCTTCCATACTCAGGCTTCAGCCCTGATTACAGAATCCCACAAACTGGTTACTAAAAAACTTGTTGCTCAGCGATATGAGATGGAGTTTGAGGCTGACTGTCATAAAGGGTTCCGATCATGCAAAATGTCTTCTGGATCTGATCCAGGATGTGGTCAGGAAAAAATATTAACTTTGAAAACCCCATTTACGGATTCCAAAGTCAGTAAAAAATACAAAAACTCCGATTCTCTTTTAGAACCAGAATCAGTTTGCGATTGTCAGTGAAAGTCACAGACGAGGACTATTTTCCTTGGTGCGATGGTGCAGAATGTAACATTAAATAGTAACAACAACAAATAACATGCAAAACTTTGCTGAAGATTGACTCGGATAGCACCGAGTCACGGTCCGCTCGGAGGAGCCGGAAACCCTCCAGGCGTAGCGCGTCGTCCGCAAAGCCAAGACTCCGTGGAGCACAAAACACAAGAGGAGCAAAAGTCCTTATTTTTCCTCACCAGCAGCATCAGCTCGACCATCTAGTTCAGGCATGGGCAAACCCAGGCCCGCGGGCCATATGTGGCCCGTTGGGCTATTTAATCCGGCCCGCCGAACTTGTCCAAATTATATCATTAAATAAAATTGTATTATAATTAAACCTATTTCATTTGACCTTTTCCCTGTAATGCTACCTGTAAAATGCCAAATCCTTTCATGTAATGGCTTTTACACATCATTTCTATTCGCTCACACAAATACTCCATTCATCTGTTCCTCGCCCGGCCCGTCTATCAAATTTTAGAACCCATTGTGGCCCGTGAGTCAAAAAGTTTGCCCACCCCTGATCTAGTTGCTGAGGGAGCGGACATTGGAGAGAAAGATACCAGGTAAGGGCGTGCGCGATCCGCATCTGGGAGTACGTGGAGTACGTGCGAAGGCGTGCTTCCCTCTTCAGCGTCTCACTCTTTGGACCAAAAAATGGACTAACGGATGAAAGGTACCGGTAGTATACCTGACGTTTAGTAGCTCTTTGTGAGTGTAAGAGCACGCGGAAACACAATTGATGAACAAAAACAAGCAAAACAGAGCGCCATGGCGACCGTAGGGGGCGCCATCTTGACAGATGACAGCATTAAATCACCTGTTGCCAGGGGAAAAATCACTTTCATGGTTGGTGTATAAAGAAACCAAGAACAATCTAGAAACTTCTGGTGCTGATCCAGATCCCCATGTGGACAGTGTAGATCCAGTTAGGGGGGGGGGGGGGGGGGAACGAGCTGCTTGGGGGAGGTCTGCGCTCTGAGAGTTTTTCTAGTTCTTGATGTTACTGTCTTTACTACGTCACTTTGTCCATTTAAAATCAATTTGGTTCTGTTTCCATCCGACAGCAAATTCTCACACAGGTTACATAAAGCATGAGCCTCTTTCTGTGGCTTTAATAGAGCAAAAAAGATCCCTTTTCATCCTGGAGCCTTGATGTTGGAGGCTTTTAGTGTTTTTGCTGGTCAGCCATAAAGACCAGGAGGGGAACTCAAGTGAGGCCGAACTTTATGCTGCTGGCGCTGAAAGCTTTTAATCTCCATCAAGGCAGCGTAATGCCACATTTCAGAATTCATTTGATGTGAAGGCTTTGGCCTGGACCTTGATCAGCTGCTCATGACCGCCACCTGGAATGAGCACGGACATTACTTCCTGTCAAGTCGCACAGCAGGAGCTCCTACAAGCTGGAAGGACTTCACTTTCACGTGACCCATATCTTAGGAACTCTATAGAGGAAATGTAACAACCTGCTGAAACAATGTGAAAAGATACACAAAATTATGTGTATATATATATATACAGTATATAAAAACATATCTTTATTCATGTTGAAATATAACAAAAATAAATAATGATTAATACAGTATACGTAAAAGGAGTGAAAATATGAATATTTATGACAATAAATAATTTAAAAACCTCATTTTTAGATGGGTGGCTGTGTCAGCGAATACGCACTGTAAAAATAAATGAATAAGTGAAGGGCTAAATGAGTGAGCATGGGGGATATATAAATAAATGATTAATCAGTAGGAGTGACTGAAAAGTGAAAAACAAACGTTGAATAAAAAATAATATCACTATGGAACTGTGGACCAGCTCTACACCCTCGGCAGGGTCCTGGAGGGTGCATGGGAGTTTGCCCAACCAGTCCACATGTGTTTTGTGGATTTGGAGAAGGCATTCGACCGTGTCCCTCGGGGAGTCCTGTGGGGGGTGCTCCGGGAGTGCGGGGTGTCCGCTCCCTATATGACCGGTGCCAGAGCTTGGTCCGCGTTGCTGGCAATAAGTCGGACCTATTCCCAGTGCGGGTTGGACTCCGTCAGGGCTGCCCTTTGTCACCGATTCTGTTCATAACTTTTATGGACAGAATTTCTAGGTGCAGCCAGGGCGTTGAGGGGGTTCGGTTTGGTGACCTCAGGATTGGGTCGCTGCTTTTTGCAGGCGACGTGATCCTGTTGGCTTCATCAGGCCACGCCCTCCAGCTCTCACTGGATTGGTTCGCAGCCGCATGTGCAGCGGCCGGGATGAGAATCAGCACCTCTAAATCCGAGGCCATGGTTCTCAGCCGGAAAAGGGTGGAGTGCACCCTCCAGGTCGGGGAGGAGATGCTGCCCCAAGTGGAGGAGTTCAAGTACCTCGGGGTCTTGTTCACGAGTGAGGGAAGAATGGAGCGAGAGATCGACAGACGGATCGGTGCAGCGTCTGCAGTGATGCGGACTCTGCACAGATCCGTCATGGTGAAGAGAGAGCTGAGCCGAAAGGCGAAGCTCTCGATTTACCGGTCGATCTTCGTTCCTACCCTCACCTACGGTCACGAGCTTTGGGTAGTGACCAAAAGAACGAGATCCCGGGTACAAGCAGCTGAAATGAGCTTCCTCCGTAGGGTGGCTGGGCTCTCCCTTAGAGATCAGGTGAGAAGCTCAGTCATCCGGGAGGAGCTCGGAGTAGAGCCGCTGCTCCTCCGCGTTGAGAGGAGCCAGATGAGGTGGCTCGGACACCTATTCAGGATGCCTCCTGAACGCCTCCCTGGTGAGGTGTTCAGGGCACGTCCCACCGGGAGGAGACCACGGGGAAGACACAGGACACGCTGGAGAGACTGTCTCTCGGCTGGCCTGGGAACGCCTCGGGATCCCCCCGGAAGAACTAGAGGAAGTGGCCGGGGAGAGGGAAGTCTGGGCTTCCCTGCTTAGGCTGCTGCCCCCGCGACCCCCCCGGATAAGCGGAAGAAAATGGATGGATGGATGGATGGATCACTATGCATGCAAAAGCAAACAAATTGATTAGATGAGAAGCGTAATAGTTGTGTGGCCAGTTAGAGAAATAGTGTTTCACTGAGAACACTGACCATTCATTCATTCATCCATCCATCCACCCACCCACCATTCATTCATTCATCCATTCATCCCCCCCACCCATCATTCATTCATCCATCCACCCACCCATTCATCCATCCACCCACCATTCATTCATCCATCCACCCACCCATTCATCCATCCACCCACCATTCATTCATCCATCCACCCACCCATTCATCCATCCACCCACCATTCATTCATCCATCCACCCACTCACCCACTCATTCATTCATCCATTCATCCACCCACCCTACAGCTGCTTTTCTGTCTTACGGTTTCATCGTGTTGCTGGAGCCGATCCCGGCTGACAATGAGTGAGAGGCATGGTACACCCCGAACGCGTCGCCAGCACATCGCAGGGCCACACTTGGGCAGATAGCCACTCACGCACACACTCATTCACAGGTCCAGGATCAGCAGCACCACGGAGAGTAGGACCTGCAGACAGAGGGAGAGAGAGGGACAAACAGAGGGAGAGAGAGCACAAGACTACAGGGGAGAGAGAGCGATTACTCACATATATTTATAACATGAATAATCAGAGTGAGAGGGAGGAGCTCAGTGTGTCATGATGTTAAGCCACCAGTGCTGGTCTATGACAGCATATTGATTGTTGCGGCTTCCTTCCCTGGTTTAGCCGCTGAGGGGTGCGTTGGGTCCTGCGTAGTTGTCCGACGCGCTCAAATGTTTGTACAGAGATGCGGAATCCAGGATGCGTTCACGGGTGCATTTATTGAGGCCCAAGTACGGCGGTACTGGCGATAGACAAAGTCCGAAAAGTATATTGCACGGATGAATGATGGATGGATGAAAATAAAGCCAAAGTGTACAAACGCGTGTAAAGCGGTCAACAAAAATTACGGCCTCCCAACTGCCTCTCCCCTAGCCTCGGTGTTCCAGGTGTGTGCGCACCTTTAAAGCCTCACACACGCCCACGCGCACACACCCACAGGCACACCCACCCCCAGGCTATACCCACACTCAACACACGGGGCAGCAGACACACATGCATTCAGTGTCCACCATATCTGTCTTCTACATTGATTATTGTATTGATTAACTATAAGCTTTGTTAAAGAGGAAAGTCTTTAGTCTACTCTTGAACACAGAGATGGTGTCTGTCTCAGGAACCAATCAGGGAGCTGATTCCACCATAAAGGAGCTTGATGACTGTCCATCCATTTTCTACAGGTCTCCAGCTGCGTTATCCACCTTGTGGATCACGGGCGAAAGGCGGAGTACACCCCGGAGAAGCGCCAACGCGTCACCGGGTCACACACAGACAGACGACCACTCACACCTACGGACCATTTGGAGTGATCAATCCACCTACAGTGCATGGTTTTGGGCAGAAGTCGGAGAACCCGGAGTCAACCAACGCAGAAAGGATTCTAACTCAAAAACGTCTTACTGTGAGGCAACAGCGCCGCCCACTGCACCACTGTGGTGCCAGATAACACAGACTGGAGTGCTGCCTCTGTGATTTGAAGACGTTTTTGATTAGTGTTCATTGTTGCTTGATGATCAGGCCTTTAATCGACTTGGAATTGACCATCTTTTATTTGAAGAAATACAAAAACATTTCTTTCTCTTTTGCCTATGTTTGCTCTTCTTGCAGCACCGGCTGAAGTTTAAGGGCCGTTGGTAATCGATCATGGAGCAATTAATGTGAATAGTTTAACCTTTCATTTCAGTTTCCTGGAGAAATCATTGTGACTTCATAGGCCAGGTCATCAATAAAGACTCTGCTTATGAGCCATTTCACAAAGGTTAATGAGCAGCGCCCTGTTTTCTCAACACTCCCCAGTTGAAATGGTGAGGCCAGCTGCTCCGCTTTGCACTTCAGTGAATCCATGCTTCCTCTATTTTTTTTGTGTTTTCATTAAATGTGTGTCTTTTATGATGTACAAATCGATAGATCCTGTCAGCCGCTGGCTCGGGGGCGTCTGACTGAATCAAATACGTTTCCTTTGATGAGACTGCAGCGGACCAGACAGCCACTGGCGTCCTCTGGCCTGTCCATTGGCTAGTTCACAACTGTCCAGGCGCTTATTGTTTACTTGTTGACTTTAATTATGCATAAAACATACCTATACATAATCTAATGACTAAATACAACATTTGAACCTGTACTTTGTACACAGAAAACCTGTTGAAGCGAGTAGCAGTCATAAACTAGAAAACGACAATCAGAGATTGCAGACCCCGCCTCCAATAGACTCTTGGATCTTGTGAGACAGTAAACAGGGCTTCCGGATCAGAGGGGCCAAACCTGCTCTAGCTTGCTGCTCCGGAACGTACTACAAGACTCCTTCTGGACTCTTTTTCCCATCATGCCATTCGTGTCCCTCCCTCTTAAAGTGGCAGTTTACAGCACAGGCACGATTCCAGATGTAAACATAATTCTATAATCTGGATCCAGATCCGGATCAACGCCATTCTCGGGGAGGACCGAGCCACGGACAGAACCTTGCTTGTGTGAAAAATTCAAGTTGATTGGGTTACGAGTTTTTGAGTTATGCGCTCGGACAGACAAGCAAACAAACAAGCAAACAAACAAACAGAAACAGACAAACCTCCCAAAACAAACTGATTCGGCTACTCCTCAATCTGGGGCCCATGACCCACCTTCTTCTTGGACATTTTGCTAGCTTAAAATGGCTCAGGGTAGAAGACAGGGTTAAACAACTCAAAATGGGATTGGCATTTAAAATAGTCAATGCAGCTCTGCCCTCAGTCCCCTCAATCCCTGCATACCTGAATAAACACCTCCACAGATTTAGTGACACCCACAGCCACAACACTAGAGGGAGCTCAAACAACAACCTGATTACCCCCTCCTATAGGACTAACATGGGTAAATCATCTTTTTACAATACTGCCCCCCAAGGGTGGAACTGTTTGACTCCTGCCCTCAAAACATGCACCTCTTTGGCCTCCTTCAAAACGGCCCTAAAAATACACCTTTCAGGGGGTTTGATCCGGAGATAGTCATCACGACTCTCTCCGGATCAAACCCCCCCTCCTTTTTTGTGTAACATCATTTTATTTTTGTTTTTCTAATGTTACGTTGTATCAATTGAGTTATTGAATATTGGTTTTATTTTTATTTGTATTGTTAATTGTGGATGATTTATGTACGAAGGACTTTCAACGGAAACAAGCCCGCAAGGGCTTTTTTGAAATGCTCCTCTTAGACAGGATGTTTGACGTTATTTGTACTGTAATACATGCTACTGTGTGACTGTACTTGTACTCTAACATTCTATCTAATAAATATATTCATCATCTTCATCATCATCACAAACAAACGCACCCAATTGCAATACTCTCGCTTCCGCTTCGGCGAGGGTAATGAGCTGGTGATCACGACTTCGAAACATGTGGGATCACGAAATGGAGTCTTCATAGTGTCCAAATAGAGCATAAGCATACAGAAACAAACAGGAGCTCCATCACCCTGAGCAAAAAAGATTGGACCATAATGCACTTGTGTTGAATGTATCTTTAGGCTAATGTAAGACCACAGCCCCTCGTTCATTAGTCATGAGCAGCGGACAGATGGCATCAACAGCAGTTAATAATTCATCCACCTCTGCAGCCATGAACTTTGAAACATCTGTATCAGCAGTGCCATTGGATTTTGTCAAAGTCAGCGGAAGAGGCCAGCTCCTTCTGATGCTTCATTCATTCTCTGAGGCATCGAGAGAATCCAAACTGAAAGTTGCTGAAAATGAATCTGGATTAAAATAATTGAAGGTTGAAGGAGGGAGACACCGAATATTTTGCGTCTCCTTATAAAGGATGAAGCGGCGCCACATACTTGAATCAATGACGTCCCTTCCGGCTTTTCTTTGTCATGTATCGGGGCTCCGACAGTGTGTCCGACCAGTATTTTTTGGGATACAGTGAAACAGGATTCGGAGCTTCAGTGTCAAACTGTCTTGTTTTGGCTCTGCTCAGTTCAACCATCTCACCAGCTGCAGGTTCTCGTTCTTGTAGCATCGTTCTGGTAAGGTCTTTCGTTGCCTGCAGTTTTGATATGTTTTTCATTTATATCGTTCTAGGACTCGAGCCGGTCCATCCCTCACTTGATTGTAATTGCTGTCTGGCCTCAGTAGAGAAGCTAAAACTATCTCGTGTGTGTGTCTCTGCTTCCTGGGGTCCAGCCATTATTCCTGACCTTAACACAAAATAATCACTTTGGGAGACACGTAGCACCCTCCCCCATGTCTGGTGATTACCTCTGCAGAAATCTTGGGGACAGCTATTGTAGATGATCAGAAACTGTACTCAAGTTGGAGGAAAAATGAGATCCAGATCAGATCGGCCACACATCAGCTGTATTATGAAGAGATGCTGTTAGTAAAGTTTGTGCTGTAAAAAAAAAAAAAAAGACAAATGTAATGATTTACTATGATGTAGTATTGAATGTGCTAAAGTTGTTAAACCTTATTGACCATTATTATCATTACAGAACTACACATTTGGCATTCTTGTTTACATTTTTATTATTGAGAATTGCTTGAAGCAAAATTAAGAAGGGGTGCATACGGGATGGAAAATTATAAACCACTGTGTGTGTGTGTGTGTGTGTGTGTGTGTGTGTCTATGGAGGAGCATGTCACCCCCAGCAGCGTGCCTCATGTATTTAAGACGGTAAAGAATAAACAATCCACATCCCCAGATATTACTTGAATTTGGAATCATTTCTTCATATCGTTCTGCTGAATATACAGACTTTTAAAACCACCCATCTCACCCGACCCCCCCCCCCCCCCCCCCACACACACACACAGTATGGGAAGCATCCAGGCGAGCTGCCTAATCAAAACATGGACTTCCTGACTCAAATGCCCCAAAACAAAAATCACTCTACCATCATCTCAATTAAAACCGAGCCTAGAAATGAAGCGTCGTTGTTCACCTTGCAGGGGCAGCATTTATATGCATGTCCTCACTCTCATTCGGGCTTTAGTCGCCCTTCCACTCCTTCAAGCTAAAAGTCTCGCTCTTCTTTTATTGATGCTCCTTTCCTATCAGAAGTGCAATATGGGCCTGAGGGCAATGCCCATCAACACACAATTAGAACTCTTCTTTGCTGCTAGTCCCAGAAAAGACAACAGTGGACTGCTTTGATGAGTGGGACACCTTGACAAGAGGTAGGACAGGTGGAGGAGGACAGAGAGAAGGAAAAGTGTTTTCCAGATGCTCAACAACAACCAACGCCGTCTTCCGTTGCTGCATTACACATCAGGTAACATGTCTTTCTTTTGCTTATCCTATAAATCACATCCAATTAAATGTTTCCCTCTGAAGTGCGAATGAATTCCCTCTGAAAATGTCCAGCTCCTTTTCTTTGGTTATGTTTCTCAGAGTGTATCCATCAGTCCACTCTGAAATACACAAATACATCACCGCCAGCTGGGAGGGAGAGTCTGATCTCTTCTGATCCCTTCCTTGATCAACCTTCCCAGATACTCTACCTCAGTGGTCCCCAACCACCAGGACGCGAGGCTTGGTTACCGGGCCACACATAAATATTAGCGAAAATGTATTTTAAAAAAACCCAAACTTCTTTGGAGAGCTTCTTTACTACGGGGAAAAGTCCAACTGAGGAGGAAGAAGAGAAGCCGAGAAAAGAAAGCTCCACTGATGACGCCATCGCTTCTGTGGTTCACGAGGCCCTGAGTCACCTGGAGACCAGAGACGCTTCTGCCAGGCTGCTGTTTCTGGACTTCCGCTCGGCATTCAACACCATCATCCCGCAGACTCTGGTCAACAAACTGGTGACACTGGGGCTGAGCCCATCGATGTGCAACTGGGTCCTGGACTTCTTGACGAACAGGCCGCAGACTGTGAGAATCCGCAACATCTCCTCCGCCCCCATCATCCTCAACACCGGCTCCCCTCAAGGATGCGTTCTGAGCCCTCTGCTGTTCACCCTGCTGACGTATGACTGCAAAGCCAAGTACCCGGGCAGTCATATCGTCAAGTTCGCAGACGACACAGCAGTGGTAGGACGCACCCTGAACAACGACGAGTCGGAGTACATGCAGGAGGTGGAACATCTGGTGCAGTGGTGCAGAGATAACATCCTCTGCATCAATGTGAAGAAAACGAAGGAGATGTTTGTGGACTACAGGAAAGGAGGCTACACCCCCCCCCCCTCTACATCGGAGGAGCGGCTGTCGAGGTGGTCCAGAGCATCAAGTACCTGGGCGTGCACATCGCCAGCGACCTGGCATGGAGGACCAACTCAGCCGCCTTAGTAAAGAAGGCCCACCAGCGCCTCTACTTTCTGAGGAGGCTGAGGCGAGCAGGTATGGGCTCCCCTGTCCTGTCGTCCTTCTACAGGTGTGCGGTGGAGAGTGTCCTCTCATCCTGCATCACGGTGTGGTACGGCAACTGCTCTGCTGCAGACAGGAAGGCCCTGCAGCGGGTGGCCGAGCAGCCTACCCACCGTGAGTGACATTTACAGCAGGAGGTCCAGGAAAAAAGCAACCTGATTCATGAAGGACTTAGGACTGCGGAAACAAGACCGCAAGGGCTTTTTTGAAATGCTCCTCTTAGACAGGATGTTTGACTGTACTTGTACTGTAATACATGCTACTGTGTGACTGTACTTGTACTGTAATACATGCTACTGTGTGACTGTACTTGTACTGTAATACACGCTACTGTGTGACTGTACTTGTACTCTAACATTCTATCTAATAAATATATTCATCATCTTCAAGGACCCCACCCACCCTGCACACGGACTGTTTGCCCCCCTCCCATCTGGAAGGAGGCTGCGCAGCATCAGGGCCAGAACCACCAGGTCCAGGAACAGTTTCTTCCCTGATGCTGTGAGAGTTGTGAACAGCGAATAACTCTGAGGTCAAATTCAGTGCTTCCTTGTTGGACTCATTTTGTTATATTGGATGCTGCTACTGGGGATCGGTGCAATCACTTTTTTGTGTATCTATTTTTTCCAGAGAGTTTTACGTTGAATGAATGAGTGTCTGTTTTTGGGGACTTTTTTTTGTGCCCCTCAAGCTGGGACCTGAGTGCTGTTTTTCGTTCTTTCATGAGAGTGTTTGAATGACAATAAACATTTATTGATTCTTGATTCTTTTAACAGATAAACCAGGAGTCAGACTGAAAACATGTCTCATCTACAACAGCTGATTAGCTTCGTTAACGAGGCAATGAAGGGTTCAAGACAAAAACCCTGGATTAAAAGACAAGAGCCCTGAGTTTGGTAAATGGACTGCACTTATATAGCGCTTTTTCCACCGCTTCGCGGTGCTCAAAGCGCTTTACATGAGGCCTCACATTCACCCATTCACACACACACTCACACTCCAGTGGGCGACTGCTGCCATACAAGGTGCTGCCAGACCCACTGGGAGCAATTTGGGGTTCAGCGTCTCGCCCAAGGACACTTTGATACGCAGACAGTCAGAGCTGGGATTCTAACCACCGACTCTCTGATCACTGGACGACCCACTCTACCAACTGAGCCACAGTTAAAGACAAGAACCCCGGATTAAAAAACAAGCATGTGGAAATTATGAAGGACAGAAGCTATTATTGAGACCACAACTAATGGAGAGTAGATATTGGTGTGTGACGGAGTAACCCCCGTCAGCTCATGGGGAGATCATGGAGCCGGCACATTCGTTCGCACGCGCTCACACATTCCCACTCACCTAGCTGTTTGTCCCGCCTCGCTCCGTTTTGTTCCTCCGTTTTGACAGCCATCACATTAAGAAAGAATACACAATAGCTGCTCCAAGAGGATCAGCTCCCCGACGGGCTCCTTGGTCAGCTGCTCCGGACGCACCCATCGTTGGTAGGTCTCCTTTGGCGTTTCTCCAGTTGGAACCGTCGTGGCTCGGAACCGTTGGCGGTAGGTTTCGGGTGAGACGTTGAGGTTGGTAAGCGACGCTGCCTTCAAGTACATATGCCTCTAAGGCCTTTCCAGAGACGAGTGGGACAAGCCGGCATGCCCACTCGGACTCCTGCCACTTCCACGTCTTAGCAATACGCTCAAATCTGAGCGGATAGTTCTCTTTTTTTTTTCTTTCCGATACCTTGTCTGCATTCGTGCTCCACAGTAACAACGTACACAACATCAGTCTCTGTTAGAGTTCTATGCTTTTTATTCTTATAGTGATTGTGACCGTCACCTGCCCTCTTGGCAGACTAGCCTATTCCTATTTTATTGATTTTATTACCTGCTTACCGCCGTAGAGGGCTGTGCACACCGCAGTGAACACACAACATGGACAAACACAAAGTGACAAATACACAGTGTTCTGAGGAGAGAGTGCAATGGATTTATTTGTGCTCCTTAATTCTACCCCTTCATCCAATCATCACCAAGAGTTGTCCCAATACACCAGGTTCACATCCGTCTCTAGAGGAAAGTCTGGATCACCAAGTTCTCAGGAGATCTGAGGAAGAAGAGAGAGAGCAGAGTGAGAGCCACAAACACTGAACCAGCAACCTCCACTGACTTAGAGATCTGTGGGCGGAGTTAACTCTCAGATCGAGTTTTGATTGGTGCTGGAGTGGTGGACCTGGCATGCATGAAACCTCCACCTAAGAACGGGGCAGCCATCCAGGACCCAACAACGGCAACATCTTGTTTTTGACTGCTCTCTCTCTCTCTCTCTCTCTCAACCCAGCCGGTCAGACAGATGGGCGTCCACCATGAGTCTAGGTTCTGTCCAAGGTTTCTGCCTGTTAAAGGGAAGTTTTTCCTTGCCTCCGTTGCTCTTGTGGGTCAAGTTGGGTTCTGTGTTTCCCTGCTAGTCCTGTAAAGTGCCTTGAGATGACTTTATGTTGTGATCTGGCGCTATATAAATAAAACTGAATTGAATTGAATCAAACATGAGCCCCCCAGATCACCCCAAGCCGCCACAGCAACCCGAGAACGACCCCTGTGGCCCAAACAGAGCCACACGGAGAAGAACCAGGAACCGGGAGCGACCGTCACCAACACAGCCGACGAAACCTAGGCCAGCGCAGAGGCACGGGGCACAGCGGGTCTACTTCGGCTCACATATTGTTTCAACTCCCCGTCATTTTTCTCTTGTTCAAACGAACCCATCACATGGTTTAATACCTGTTTAATAGTTATTGCAAGTGCATAATATAACATTTATTGGTAAGATTATATTCCTCTTTTTTAATTTAATTACACCCCGGTCCGCGAAAAAATTGCCCGGCATGAAACTGGTCCGTGAGAGGACAAAACCCCCCACCCTTTTAGATGTTCTTATTTTATTTTACAACAAGATAGTTTTTTCAATATGTAGAAAATATCAACATCAATAGAGAGAATTAACTTAACAATTAATCTGTCCATTTCCTCTGATTGTTAGCAGGATAAAACATTATATATGTTCATCAACAGCAACTTCTGTTTTGCGACTGCTTTGATCGACGTACTGACGGTGAGCGTATTGTGTCATTTCCTGTTTGTGTGTTTCACGGCTTGGTTGTGTGCTCTTCGCCACTCAAAAATCATTCACACTTCTGTTCTTTTCCCACATAAATTTAATCGATTGTAATCCACGTCGGCACTAATGACATCCGGCTACGCCAGTCGGAGGTCACCAAAATTAATATTGAGCCGGTGTGTAGCTTTGCTGACTATGTCGGACGCCGTAGTTTTCTCTGGCCCCCTGTCCAATCTGAGCGGTGACGACGTTTTGCCGCATGTCGTCATTCAACCGTTAGCTGTCTCGGTGGTGTCCAGAAAACAACGTGGGCTTCATAGATAACTGGCAGACATTCAGTCACACAGTAGCATGTATTACAGTACAAATACAGTCACACAGTAGCATGTATTACAGTACAAGTACATGGGGGGGTTGATCCGGAGCGAGTCGCGATGACTATCTCCATTTCTGTCCCCCTAAGATGGTGTCTATAGAGATGGTGTCTGTTCCCCGACCCCCTAAGGTTGTTAAATTATACAGGAGAGGTGTTTCTACTGAAAACCTCATAAAAATAAAAACTGACGCCACAGAAATTAATAATAGTAAAACCATTAAATGTGGACTTTTGAATATTCGCTCTTTGGCGTCGAAGGCATTTCAGATCAGCATGTTGATATTCTCTGTTTGACTGAAACCTGGCTGGTCCTGAAGATTATTTCAGTTTAAATGAAGCCACGCCTCAGAGTTATGTTAACTCTCACATTTCTGGAGACGCCGGCCGAGGAGGTGGAGTTGGAGCCATCTATAACTCTGAGCTCCAGATTAACCCTAAACCTAAATTAAACTATACCTCCTTTGAGAGTCTTATTCTTAGTCTGTCACTCCCAACGTGGAAATCAAGCCAGCCAGTCCTGATTGTTATAGTTTACCGCCCTCCAGGCCCAGACTCTGATTTATATCTGAATTTACTGAATTGCGTTAATCTAATTTTGACAGAGCTTTAGCATACAACAGTGCCACGACCTCTTTCCCCTCTCTCCCATCGATTTGCATCTCCAGTGGGGGGGACCTCACGGCGCTGCGCGGAGGTTGAGCTTAGCAGCTGGCTGAAAACAATCCCCCCCCCCCCAGTATGAGCTTTACACGCTAATAGCACTGGAAGTAAGAGGATTTATTCAATCATAACCGCACACTTTCACACGCTCGCAACTCACGATTTCCTTGAGTTAAACACAGAAATATCAATTTGAGCTGCATCCAATATAAATTCAAATTAATTAGAACTGCAGATCATTTCGCAAATAATTGGATTTCACTCATCTGTGGAATAAGAGGCTTTTGATTAATCATCTGAAAAAATATTCCAAAGTGATTGGACACGCTTCTGGCACCTTCATTCCTGGGTCGATGGAGTAAACAATGAAAGGATGTCAAGCACAAACATCAGAGATTCTGGGCCCATAAATATTAATACAAATTTGTGGTTGATACATACCTAAACGTCAAAGTATTTTCATCGCTGAATACATACTCACTTCAGCTGTCATTGACACCAGTCAGCAATCCACTGAAGAACATGTACTTTGATCAGAATGAATGAATGAATGAATGAATGAATCAGCTTCCATAAATCCTACTATGCAAAGTAAATGACATTATGATAACTTTATAGTTAATATATTATAGTTTATGGTCTGTCTGTATGCCGCACCAACATTCATCTCCGTCATCAGCCGGCAATTCCCAAAGCGACGCCATCGCCACAGTGCGGCCGACCGCCACACAAAGCGCCCAGGAGACAACTGACCATCTCTGGCGACCAAATGACCGGCTCATTGTGAAGATCAGAAAAAAACACGACTGTCCAATATGACATCTGGAGTCCGCTCTGGACGAGGAAGGAAACTGTAGACTGCATGGAGTGAGGTTTCGCTGTGCCGTGTTGCATGTAGGCATTTAAATCCATGTGATGATGATGATGATGATTTTTTTTATTTTGGTTGTCAGATTGAGACAAAAAAATTAATAAATACAACTTAAACAAAACTAAACATACATTACAACCAAAAAAGGAATAGGCAGAAGCAATGCTTTTTGAAGCCTATCCTATAATACAGACAATTTGATTGGCTTTACATATCAAATGATTATCCCACTTTGAGTCAGGGGGAGTTTGGGAGGGGATAATGTAGCAGGTGTTGATGGAGAGTTAGGCTGGCAATGCCAAAGGCTGCTTTGTCAAATGACTCGTTGAGGTGGGACAAAGAGACAGACACTGCATGTTTGCAGAAGACAAAACCATCTGGCTTTCGTCACACAAAGTAAAAAAGGGTCTATTTTCCTGCTGCTAGACTGGAAGCAAATGATCCCAAAACTATTGATGATGTTTGGCTCCATAATAAAGCAGCAATTTTTGGGGATTAGCAAGATGTCAGCAGGACAGATGTTGTGTTCAAACTGGCATCGAGCAGACTGGTGTCCCTTGATGAACAACAGTAAGGCTCGTTTCCGTCGTTGGTTCTGTGGACTCGGACCGTTAAAGCTGATGGACAAAATGCAGAAGTGTTGCTTTCTGGTCAGAGTGCTGAAAAGCGAAATGGAAATGTCATTACCAGTCACCAATTGGAGAGGCTGCCTTGTTCGTGCCCAGTGAGCGTGACATCTGGGCATCTACGAGAGTGTTAGCCATGAAATGAGGTGCGATCAGCTTCACTGTTGCCGTGCAGCGACCAGCGGAGGGCGACTGCCAACAAGCACAATGTCTCAAAGGCAAAGCTTTGAGGTGTGGCTGTGGGCAGACTTCAGGGATGAACTGACATCATTCATCACCAAACGCAGTGGAGTCACACCTGCTTTGTCCGCGTCAACCAGAACTTCTCAATTTTATGGACATATGAAGATATTGAGTCATTTTCTAAAGAATTAGATTGTTGTAAAAATCATCATCATCATCCTGGGGAGGATAAATGAATATGAATGAATGATGAATGAATGAATATATTTATTAGATAGAATGTTAGAGTACAAGTACAGTCACACAGTAGCATGTATTACAGTACAAGTACAGTCAAACATCCTGTCTAAGAGGAGCATTTCTAAAAAGCCCTTGCGGTCTTGTTTCCGTTGAAAGTCCTTCGTACATAAATCATCCACAATTAACAATACAAATTTAACAATACAAATACAAATAAAACCAATATTCAATAACTCCATTGATGCAAAGTAACATTAGAAAAATAAAATGATTTTACACCGCTGATGCAAACTAACAATTAATCTAAAATAAATTACACCACTGTAAATGACAATGAATGACAATAGATTACATAAATTACAATAAATTACTAAGGCAATTTGTTGAGCATATTTAATAGCATGTAGCAAATTCATGTTAATTAGCATATTGAGTGATGTCATGCTGCGTGTACCTGAGTTATCCTGAGCATGCGCAGTAGTAAATAAAATTGTCTGAGTTTCGTTTTCCCAGATGAGATACAGTGGAGTTGTGCTGTCCTTCTTTTCTCCGTGAATATTAAGTTAGAACCACTTGGTGATTGCCACACGCAAGAACTGCTGCAGGATGGCAAACGCTACAGGTTATGGGCCCAGTAATGCAAGCCAGAGATGGTTCAGACTTTTATTCGACGGCGACGAGAAAAGTTACGAGCTCTGGGAAACGCGGTTCTTGGCGCACATGGAGTTACGCGGCCTCAGAGGAGTTATCTCGGAAGACCCGGAGATAAGTGAGGAAGACGAAGCGGCTCTTGAGGAAGACGCGGCGAAGAACGGAGAGGCATATGCGGAGCTGGTGCAATGCCTGGACAACAAGAGCCTGTCGCTGATAATGAGGGACGCGAAACGCGACGGGAGAAAAGCGCTGGAGATCCTCCGCGAGCATTACGCGGGAAAGGACAAACCCCGAGTCGTGAGTTTATACTGTGAGCTTTCCTCGCTCCATAAAGCTAGCAACGAAACTGTCACTGACTATATCATCAGAGCAGAGACG
Source organism: Brachionichthys hirsutus (assembly GCF_040956055.1). Lineage (NCBI taxonomy): Eukaryota > Metazoa > Chordata > Actinopteri > Lophiiformes > Brachionichthyidae > Brachionichthys > Brachionichthys hirsutus. The sequence continues at coordinate 12,049,209 of NC_090909.1, forward strand.
ATATTCACGTCATTGAGAAGAGCAGACAAGCACATTAGTGACGGGCTGCAGATAGCCATGGTTGTTAAGGGGCTGCCCGACGCATACAAGCCGTTCGTCGTGCACATCACCCAGACCAATGACGCTGTAACGTTCGGCAAGTTTAAAACGAAACTGCGAAGTTATGAGAGCACTGAGAAATATGGAAAGAGTGACGTGAATGTTGAAGGAGACAATGTGATGAAGACTAGCGGGGCAGCAAGGCCACGAGGAAGAGGAAGAGGAAAGAAAACAGACCTCGCTGATGTCGAGTGTTACGCATGCGGTAAAAGGGGACACATGGCCAGATTATGTCCTGATGAGTACCAGGCGAGGAGAGAGGAACGGAAATGGGACACGCCACAGCGAGGAAGGGGGCGCGGTCGAGGACGAGGACGGGACCAGGTGAAGAAAGCGGATGGAGAAATGGAGGCAGAGCCTGCTTCTTTCTGTTTCTTCAGGATGAGTGACTGTCCCACTCAAAGAGGAGACAAAAAGGGTCTCATGGTCGACTGCGGCGCCACAACACACATGATCAACGACGCCACGAAGTTCGAAACGGTGGACAAGAGCTTCAAACCCGAGGACCACATGATCGAGCTTGCTGACGGATCAAAGGTGAGCGGAATGGCAAAGATGAGGGGAGACGCTGAAGTCTGCTTGCTGGACAGCGGGGGACGACGCGTGACAACGAGGCTTAAGCAAGCGCTCTACATCCCATCGTTCCCGCAAAACATATTTTCTGTCAAAGCAGCAACAGCCAACGGAGCAGAGGTTCGCTTCAAGGACGGCGATGACTGGCTGGTCCACAAAGATGGCACCAAATTCAAGGTGGATGTGTATGGTAGGCTGTATTACCTTAGCACAGTAGAGGTTGAAAATGTTGATGAAGCGTGTGGTTGTCATGATATTCAGACGTGGCATAAAATACTTGGTCATTGCAATTTTGATGATGTGGCAAAATTAGAAAAGGTTGTTGAAGGGATGTCAATAAAAGGGAAACATGACAAGAACAACCAAAGCTGTGAAATATGCACACAGGGCAAGTTCACACAGAGTAGAAACAGAGAGGCAGACGCTAAGGCTACGACAGTACTAGAGCTAGTACACACAGACTTATGCGGCCCTATAGAACCAGCAGATAAAGATGGGTACAGATATGCAATATCATTTACTGATGATTACAGTGGGATGATTTTTCCATACTTTATTAAAGCAAAGAGTGACACAGCAAAAGCTACAGAAAAATTCATAGCAGATGTAGCTCCACACGGAAAGATAAAGTGCATAAGGTCTGATAACGGTACAGAATTCACCGGGCAGGAGTTCCAGTCTTTACTGAGGAGGAACGGGATAAGGCACGAGACGAGTGCGCCCTACTCACCTCATCAGAATGGAACTGCTGAAAGAGGCTGGAGAACCTTATTTGAGATGTCACGATGTATGTTTTTGGAGAGCAGCCTCCCAAAGCAGCTCTGGACATATGCTGTACAGACAGCAGCTCAAATCCGGAACAGGTGCTACAGCAAGCGGCTGGAGCAAACACCTTACCGTGTTTTCACAGGAAAAACACCTAACCTGTCCAACATGAAAATATTCGGCTCTGAGTGCTACACATACAAGCAGGATAAAAAGAAGCTGGATTCCAGGTGTGATAAGGGAATTTTTATTGGCTATGATAAATACAGTCCAGCATATAATGTGTATTATCCTGAGACAGGAAAAGTCCTAAAACATAGGCTGGTAAAATTCATCACTAAAAGTAGCGCAGATAGCCACACTCAGACAGACTGTGACATGGGGGACGACCTGGAGCGTTATGGTAATACACCACAAGAGGTCGCCAACCAGGGTCAGCCTAAGGAGAGTACAGAGTCTAGTGTTGAGGTGACTGCTGAGGCAGGTCCGACCCAGACAGATAGTACTCAGGGAGAAAGGAGGTATCCTAAAAGGCAGAGAAAGGCTCCAGAATATTTAAAGGAGTACCAGTGTAAAGCTGAGTGTAATGATGACGAATGTGAAAATGTAGATTATTTCTACAGGGTGATTTATGACATGCCTAAAACATTTAAAGAGGCAATGGACTCTAAGAAGTCAAAAATGTGGGCTGATGCGATGAAAGAGGAGATGAACTCTTTAGCAGAGAATGACACTTTCACTCTGACCCCACTGCCAAGAGGCAAACGAGCAGTGGGAGGTCGCTGGGTATATGCAGTGAAAGAGAGCCCTGAAGGATCTGAGACTTTTAAAGCCAGATATGTCGCAAAGGGATACGGTCAAGTGGAAGGGATTGACTATGTTGAAACTTTTTCACCGACAGCCAACATGACCTCCGTCCGAGCGCTGATGCAGGTCGCTGTACAGGAAGACCTCACCTTGCATCAAATGGATGTAAAGACTGCTTACCTCCATGCTCCAATGGACTGTGAGGTATATATGGAGCAACCTGAAGGTTTTGAGGTAACATCAAAAACAGGAGAACACTTAGTGTGTAAACTCAACAAGTCACTATATGGCTTAAAACAGTCTGGGCGTAACTGGAACATGTTACTGCATGATCACCTTACAGAGAATGGTTTTGTACAAAATGATGCCGATCATTGTGTCTATAACAGAAAATCTGAGAACGAGAAAGTAATTCTGTTAGTGTGGGTGGATGACTTAATCATCGCGGCGAGTAACAACACCTTACTCAGTGATGTGAAAGATATGTTGAAGAGAAGGTTTAAGATGAAAGATATGGGTCCACTTAAACACTTTCTGGGAATTGACTTCAAACAGAGTGAGGGAGAGATCAAAATGACTCAAAAGAGACACATAGAGAAGATGTTAGCAAAGTTTGAAATGTCTGAATGCAAGCCGAGAGCCACCCCATGTGAACAGAAGTTAAATTTTGACAGTGAGGGTGAAGTAATTGACTCAACAGGATACAGAGAGGTTGTAGGTAGCTTGATATACATTATGACATGTACTCGACCTGACCTGAGCTGGATTGTTAGTAAGCTATCTCAACATCTAGCAGAGCCAAAGCAACAGCATTGGGCTGCAGCAAAACACGTGCTGAGGTACTTAAAGGGTACTATGGACCAAGAACTACACTATCAGAAAGGTGAGAAAAGCTCACAGCTTGAGGGATACAGTGATGCTGACTGGGCAGCTGACAAGGACGATAGGAGGAGCACATCTGGTTACTGTTTCAGCTTAAGTAAGAATGGTCCAGTTATATCCTGGAAGAGCAGGAAACAGCCAACAGTGGCGCTATCCACCTGTGAAGCTGAGTATATGGCGCTAGCAGCCGCTACTCAAGAGAGTATGTACCTTGTACAACTGCTTAAAGGGATGGATAGTAACCAGCATGTACCAGTCACAGTTTATGAAGACAACCAGGGAGCGATAGCTCTATCTAAGAACCCAGTCTGCAGACAGAGGAGCAAACACATAGATATAAAGTACCACTTTGTACGGTCTGCACACACAGAAGGGAAAATATCTATCGAGTACTGCCCTACTGCAAACATGGTTGCTGATGTCTTCACTAAGCCGGTGACAAAGGCTACGTTTGAGAAGTTCAAAGGGTATTTGTTTGGAGAATAAAGTGAACTGGCAGATGTAAAGGTTTTGAAGTTTTGTAGAACACTGTCAGTATGCCAAAATGTTCATTTTGGAGTTATGTTTTGTTTTTTGTTTGCTGCTATAGAGAGCTATACACATGTATTTGAGTGGGAGTGTTGAGCATATTTAATAGCATGTAGCAAATTCATGTTAATTAGCATATTGAGTGATGTCATGCTGCGTGTACCTGAGTTATCCTGAGCATGCGCAGTAGTAAATAAAATTGTCTGAGTTTCGTTTTCCCAGATGAGATACAGTGGAGTTGTGCTGTCCTTCTTTTCTCCGTGAATATTAAGTTAGAACCACTTGGTGATTGCCACACGCAAGAACTGCTGCAGGATGGCAAACGCTACACAATTAATATGTGCAACGTAGGTACTAATATGTGCAACGTAGGAGAAGGAAAAAAAAAGTTATTAGGCTCTTATTTTAAGGAAAGGGGTCGGTTCCAAATAGTAATTTGTTTCAAGCCACCCCCCTTTCGGTTCATCTGGTTTAAAAAGCGTCTGAAACATTGTCCTTTGAAAACGGAACCAAAATAAAAGTCATTCCTTCAAAGCGATTCAAAGTGCAGCATGCTAAAGCTAATAGCTTCCCAATTCGTGCCTTGCGCTCACAACCTTATCTCACTCCATTTAGATGTGTTTGCATGTCGGCGCTCATCGTTTCTCCGCCCTTTCCCTTCTGGTTTATTAGAACTGATGCACAGACACACTGAAACACGGCGGTAGAAAGCGGCTGGCCACGCCCATAGAACCATGAGTGTCACGCAAAAGAGACGTTACCTGAAGCTAACCTCTCATTAGAAGCTAATGCTTCTCACGCAGTCAGCACATTTATCACCTCAGTAAAAAACCATTAGAGCTAATGATAGCATCCATCACATAAACGGTGTATAAGGTATACAACAAAAGCAACAACAACAACAGCCCCCCCCCCCCCCTCGCTCTGATTGATCCATCTTGCTTCCAGTGTAATTATGGGGATCTCCATTATTTGTTGTTGTTGTTATTATACCAAGGGAGGATTCATGCAGCATTCTTTCAAATTCAGGATTGATTTATGCCGCTGTGATTTGCGGCATTTTTTTCAAGGTAGAGCGAAACGATTGGAGAAAGCCGTGCTCGCTGTAAACAAGGTTAATGATGATTTACCTTCTCGGCGACGTTGACTTTGACTGTGTTACAAGCTCTGAGCGTCGTAGAAGGACAGACTTGCAGGACGGACACACAGACCCGAGGTGCAACAATGTTCGACCAATGTCAAGCAGAAACTTGCAGACAGGTAGACGCAACGAAGACGTGCATGGACACTGCGACTCAGAAGACAATAAACACGAAAACACCACTTCATCGGGTGAGAGAGACGCCGCGGCGTGTGTTCCGCGCCGCCATCTTTAGGAACCATCACACCTAATGAGAGGCAGATGATTGAATCTGCCATTATAAATCACTGTCTGTGAAAATTCATTCACACAGGCATCCACTTCATAAAATATATTTGTTTACGTCGACATGGAGTCCTGAGCAGGAATGCATGGCAAGGGTGTGTGTGTGTCTGTGTGTGTGTGCGCACGGATTCCTTCCTTAGCTGCTGTTTGAATTCTATTTCTGCGGTTGTAGCGTTACCTCATCCAAACCTAATTAATGATGTCTGCGAGGGAGAGGGATGCTGCTGAGTGTTGGCAATAATGTGATGTCACAGTGGATTAGGCTGATGGGGCGACCCAGTCGCATTGGCGTGTGTGTGTGTGTGTGTGTGTGTGTGTGTGTGAGTGTGTGTAGGTGTGTGTGTGTGTTGTAGGGTGTTGCTCCAGATTGGTTTGGAGGAATTTACTCAAACTAGCTAAAGAAACAGGAACAGCAGGGCAACCATTCCGTGTATTTAACCCTACAAAGTGAGACTGTTTGAGGACACAAACAAGATCATCAGCCTTCTGGTTGCTTCCTGAATGTAGGAAAGGTAGGAAAAGAATCCTTCCTGGTGGTGGTGAAGCAGACAAAACCAGACAAAGCTGATCATTTTAGACAATGGGATAGCAGGTAACTTCATGTGTAAAGGGTTAGCATTAGCACTGATTTGATTCCTCTGAACTGGATAAACTGTTGCTGATGTCAACAAACCATAATGTCCATAATAATAATAATTAAAGCCGCAAGCGGTGTTGTAGGCCCTCGCCGACCGACAGGCCGATGAGCTGACCCGCCGACGCACGCCGCTTTTGTCCTGAGTGCTTCACAAGTGTTTAGATTTGAGCTGCATTAGTCGCCCACAGTTCATTCAACTGTAATGGGATAATAGATTCAAGATTCAAGATACTTTATTGTCATTATGCGAGCATAATAAAATCGTGAGAAGGCCCACGGCTTAAGGCACACATCATAACAAACTAAATTCTCTCTCTTAAGAAACAACATATATACACACAGAGAGAGTGAGAATCACAGGCAGTAGTGCAAAATGGCAACAGCAGCAACAGGGCCGGCATAAAGTTCAAAATAGCAGCAGCAGCAACAGGGCCGGCATAAAGTGTCCCAGATCGCTACAAGGGAACGACTGCTTTCACAGCTCGGGGGAAGAAGCTGTTCCTGAGCCTCGCAGTGCTGCTTCTTATTGTCCTGAACCGCTTCCCTGATGGGGGCGGGACAAACAGTCTGTGGCCCGGGTGGGTGGGGCCTGTGGGCGGGACAAACAGTCTGTGGCCCGGGTGGGTGGGGTCTGTGGCGATGCGTCTGGCCCTCCTCTGGACTCTGGAGGTGTAAACTGAGTCCAAATCAGGCAGACGGTGACCCACAATCCCCTGAGCTGTCCTCACCACCCGGGATAGGTCCTTCCTGTCCTGCGCCGTGCAGCTGCCGTCCCACACGGTCGCACTGAGACACAGGATGCTCTCTATCGTGGCCCGGTAGAAGTTCTCAAGCAGCACAGAGGAGAGTCCAGCCCGCTTCAGCTTCCTGAGGAAGAAGAGCCGTTGCTGGGCCTTCTTCACCAGGTGTCTGGTGTTGAGTGTCCAGGAGAGGTCAGAGGAGATGTGGATGCCCAGGAATGTAATGTTCTCCACACGCTCCACTGCTTCCCCTCGTATGCACAGGGGGGCGTGTTCAGTCTTCCTGGACCTCCTGTAGTCCACTATGACCTCCTTGGTCTTGCTGGTGTTCAGAACAAGGCTGTTACTCGAGCACCACAGCATCAGGCTCTGGACCTCCTCTCTGTAGTGGGTCTCATCGTTGTTGGAGATGTGACCCACCACGGTGGTGTCGTCCGCAAACTTCACAACCATGTTTGTGGAGTGGATGGCAGAGCAGTCGTGGGTGAAGAGGGTGAAGAGAGCAGGGCTGAGAACGCAACCCTGGGGGGTCCCAGTGTTCAGGATCAGAGGGGAGGATGTGGTGTCTCCTATCCTCACCACCTGGGGCCGGTTGCTGAGGAAGTCCCTGACCCAGGAGCACAGCGGTGGAGACAGTCCCAGGCTGTGGAGCTTCAGAGCCAGCATGTCCGGTGGAACGGTGTTAAAAGCTGAGCTGAAGTCCACAAACAGCATCCTGACGTAGGTGTTAGGCTGCTCCAGGTGAGTCAGGGCCGAGTGAAGTGTCAGCGAGACGGCGTCCTCCGTGGAGCGGTTCCCCCTGTAGGCGAACTGCAGGCTGTCCAAGCCAGCAGGGATGGCGTCTTTGATGTGTTTAAGGAGGATCCTCTCGAAGCACTTCATCACGACGGGAGTCAGGGCAACAGGGCGGTAGTCGTTGAGGCAGGCGATGGATGATTTCTTGGGTACAGGCACAATGATGGAGGACTTAAGGCAGGCAGGGACGGTGGACAGCTGCAGGGACAGGTTGAAGATGTCCAGGAAAACCCCTGCCAGTTGGTCAGCACACGTCTTCAGTGTCCGGCCTGACACGCCATCTGGTCCCGCAGCCTTGTTGATGTTGATCCTCCTCAGGGCTGAGGAGACCTTGTGCAGCTGCAGGACGAGCGGCTGATGCTGCACCTCAGGCTGGGGCAGATCCACAGACCTTCTGCTGCTCGGAGAGTCGAAGCGTGAGAAGAATCTGTTCAGGGTGTCAGGCAGGGTGGAGTCGTGGCTGGCGTGCTGCTCCCTGCGTTTGTAGTCCGTCACAGCCCTGATGCCTTTCCACATGTCACGTGGGTTATTGTTCTCAAAGTGCTCCTCAATGCGCTGCTTGTATCTGTGCTTTGCCTGCTTGATGCCTCTTTTTAGCTCACTCCGTGCCCTGCTATAGGCCAGCCGGTCTCCTGCTCTGTAGGCTGCATCCCGGGCCCTCAGCAGAAGCCGCACCGTGCTGTCCACCCATGGTTTCTGGTTAGGAAAAACCGTGATCGTCTTTGTGGGAAGGACAGCATCAGTGCAGAAGTGAACATAGGAAAGCACAGATGACGTGTACTCCTCAAAATCTGCATCCTCTTTGAATACCTCCCAGTCCGTGTGCTCAAAACAGTCCTGCAGGACTGAGGAAGCCTCCTCAGTCCAGACCTGCACGGTCCTGGAGGTGGGTTTAGTCCTGCAGATCAGTGGTTTATATGCAGGGATCAGGTTCACTGAGATGTGGTCACACATACCCAGGTGGGGGGCTGCTACAGCCTTGTAGGCCCCCGGGATGTTGCAGTAGACCTGATCCAGAATGTTGTGTTCTCTGGTGGGGAAGGTGATGAATTTGTGGAATTTGGGGAGCACAGCTTTTAGTTCCACGTGGTTAAAGTCCCCAGCTACAATCACAGCGGCCTCTGGATTAGCGTCCATCTGGCTGCTAACCAGGCAGTACAGCTCCTCCAGCGCTAACTTAGCATTAGCACGCGGTGGTATGTAGGCCGCTACGATCACAGTGGAGCTGAGTTCTCTAGCCAGTTTAAACGGTCGGCATTTCACTGCAAGATATTCCAGGTCGGGGGAGCAGAATGTTCCGATCACGTTCGTAGCAGAACACCACGAGTTGTGAACGTACAGCGCCAAACCTCCGCCTTTGGCCTTGCCTGAAGCTGCAGTCCGGTCGGCGCGGAGCAGCGAGCGGCCCGCTAGCTCCACCGCTGCGTCGGGGATGTTGGCGTCCAGCCAGGTCTCGGTGAAGATCGCAACGCAGCTATCGGTCCACTTTGAGACGATCCTCAGTCGTATCTCGTCCATCTTGTTGACGAGCGACCTGGCGTTGGCGAGGAAGATGCTGGGTAGCGCCGGCCTGTGTGGGTTAGCACGTAGCCTAGCCCGCACGCCGCCACGCTTACCCCGCTTTTGTTTACGGTATCTTCTTCGCCTCCTCGGCCACAGCGGTGGGATAGTGGGGGGCTCCGATGTTCGCTGGAGCTCGGGAGGGATAAAATCCAAAATAGACGGTAATCCAACCTGGCTTTTCCCCAATTCCCACAGTTCAGCGCTTCCATACTGGATGAGGGCCTGGATCCTCAGAATAGGCGCAAATATAAACAAAAATACAAAAACAAGCACGAAAAGCCGGGAGCCTCGGGCCGCAGCGTGTGTACGCGCCGCCATTCCGGAAACGGAATATCGGACATTTTGGCCATTGCCATGGCAACAGCGTAAAAAATGCACTCTGGGTGTTGTGACTTTTTCGACCGGCATGTGTGTGAGAATGTATGCGGCTAATTTGGGACGTTTCCATGCTAATATGTCATTTTCATAACATTGGTGATTGGTTGGTGTCGCACTCATTTGATTAACATGGGGAATGCCGGCCATTGCCACGGTTTTGATTGGAGTGTGTGTGTGCAAACGGGAGCAATGTTTGGTGTACAAAAATGCTAAAAATTCTACCTCCAGTTTGGAGCTTCGCCACACGGAAACCGTAAAATGTATAAAAATAACTTTTGATGCCACAAGTCTCTAGATGGTGTACACTGAATTTCAGCTCATTTGGTGAAACCCCCAAGGAGGCGTTCGTTCAAATGCACCGTCAACGTTAACGCTGACTCAGCAGGTTTTAAGATTCAATCCAATATGGCCGCCTTCCTGTGTGTCTGGGGGCATGGCCATAATAATATGTTTTTTATGCCCTGACATGACGCATGTCTGTACCGAATTTCGCGGCTGTCCGACAAAGTTGGCGTCGGACCCCTCCCCATAGGCGCAATGCATTTTGATTTTTGTAGGTGGCGCTGGCGCGAAACTAATATTAAATTACTCAATTGATGCAAAATAACAGTAAATAAATTAAAAAGACACATAATATGTACAACGTAGGTGGACAAAAAAAGCGGGGGGGGGGGGGGGGGGGGAGGATTGATCGGGAGAGAGTCGTGATGACTATCTCCGTTTCTGTCCCCCTGAAAGGTGTATTTTTAGGGCCGTTTTGAAGGAGGCCAAAGAGGTGCATGTTTTGAGGGCAGGAGTCAAACAGTTCCACCCTTGGGTGGCAGTATTATAAAAAGATGATTTACCCATGTTGGTCCTATAGGAGGGGGTAATCAAGTTGTTGTTTGAGCTCCCTCTAGTGTTGTGGCTGTGGGTGTCACTAAATCTGTGGAGGTGTTTATTCAGGTATGCAGGAATTGAGGGGACTGAGGGCAGAGCTGCATTGACTATTTTAAATGCCAATCCCATTTTGAGTTGTTTAACCCTGTCTTCTACCCTGAGCCATTTTAGGCTAGCAAAATGTCCAGGAAGAAGGTGGGTCATGGGCCCCAGATTGAGGAGTAGCCGAAAGAGATTGTTTTGGGAAGTTTGGAGCCTGGTTTTCAGGGACATTTTGATGTTGGAGTACCAGGAGGTGCTAGCATAGTCAAAGAGGGGCTGAACGAGGGCTCCAGCAAGAGTCCGGAGAGCACTTTTGACAAAAGTAGACATTCTGCTCAAAAATCTTATTAACACTAACTCTTCTGTCCTCTCAATGTCCCACTTCTCCTTAGCTAACCTCTCTTCCTGTGTACACTTCTGCACTTCCTGGTTCCACCACCAGGTCTCCTTATCTCCTTTCCTCCCAGAAGACACACCCAGTACTCTCCTACCTGTCTCCCTGATCACCTTAGCTGTTGTATTCAAGTCTTCTGGAAGCCTCTCTTGTCCACCCAGAGCCTGTCTCACCTCTTCCCTGAAAGCCACACAACACTCTTTGTTCTTCATCCTCCAACACTTTGTCCTCTGCTCTGCCTTCGTCCTCTTCCTCTTCTTCACCACTAGAGTCATCTTCCTCACCACCAGCCTATGCTGGCTGGCTACACTCTCTCCTACCTACCTTACAGTCACCAACCTCCTTCAAACTGCTCCGTCTACACTAGATGTCGTCCACCTGGTGCTCCTCCCTCCACTCTTGTAGGTCACCCTGTGTTCTAGTCTCTTCTGGAAATAAGTGTTAACAAATGCCATGTCCATCCTTTTGTTAAAGTCCTCCACCGTCTGTCCTTCTCGGTTCCTGTCCTGAACACCAAACTTGTCCATCTCTTCTTCATCTCCTCTATTTCCTTCACCAACACGCCCATTGAGGTCTGCTCCAATCACGACTCTCTCACTGCTAGAGATGCTCTGAACCACTTCATCTAAGTCATGACTCTTCGAGGAAGGTGGATCTTTTCCATTGCAAGTTTTCAACATGAATGAGACGGAGTTATTCCGGAAGAGAATTCGGTCTCACATTTTTCTGTTTAAGGAAGAAGCTAAAGCCCCTGGATTTAAAGCACACAAAGACCGTGTTACTCTCGTCGTGTGCAGGTATGATACTGGTATTATATTAACTCATTGAGTGCCAGCCATTTTCAGCTCAGCTATATGCTGAGTGCCCCAGTTTTCATGCATTTTTCCCAATTTTCCAAGCCCCACAGAATATTCTTTACTGTTACTATGCAAATGCAAAATGAAAGAGTCTTCTTTCATCAGAAAAAAAGTGTGTGCCTACCATTTTCCGTTCCGGAGTTATTAGCCATTGAAGAGAGGCAAATTTCAATGTCAGGGTTGGCAGTGAATGTTTGGGTTTCAAAAAACGTCTTTAGACGTGACTGGCACTCAAAGAGTTAATTTATTCATTAAATTAAAATTAAAATTAAAATTCATCACTTATTATCATTACTGGGCTGGGATTCGAACCACTGACCTACCGATCACTGAACAACTCGCTCGACCAACTGAGCCACAGATATTCGGGCAGCAGGGTGGCACAGCAAGAAGGTCGCAGGTTCAAATCCGACTTGTGGCCTTTCTGTTAGGACACTGCATGTGCTCCCCATGTCTGCGTGGGTTCTCCAATTTCCTCCCACCACTAAAACATGCTACTTCAGTTCAGGTCAAAGATAATTAATTCTCAATTAACTTACGTGGTTAAATAAAATATCAAACTAGATTTTGCATGATATTTTTACTCTTTTGTTCATCACTTCCTTTATTAAGACTCTGGAGGAAAAATCATGCTGATGCAGCATCATCATTAAAAGCTGCCCCCCCCCCCCCCACTTTGAGATCAGATAAATTTGGTTTTAAATTGAATGAGAAAACATTTCACAACTGCAGAGGAAGCAGGTCTGTGTTGGCAGCGTGTGTGGTTGTATATCATGCGTGCACTCACAGCGAGCAGAGCGCTTGCTTGGCTGACTGACTCGGCCATATCCTCCAATACAAAATACATCGTGCCTGACGTTGAACTTCACAGCAGCTACATCAGCAAATTTAGCGATCCAGTTCAGGAACAGCTGGCCTTGCTGCTGTCATCAAAATCCTTTCAGGGATTTCAGGGATCCTTTCAGGGTTTGACCACAGAACAGAGCAATGTGCTGGATTCGTGCTGACCCTTCCCTTCGCTGACACACAGTCATTGTTACCCTCGCCGAAGGGGAGGCGAGGGTATTGCAATTGGGCCTGTTTGTTTGTCTGTTTGTTTGTTTGTCTGTTTTTCTGTCCGCGCGCATAACTCAAAAACTAGTAACCCAATCGACTTGAAATTTTTACACAAGCAAGGTTCTGTCCGTGGCTCGGTCCTCCCCGAGAATGGCGTTGATCCGGATCTGGATCCAGATTCTAGAATTTTTTAAAGGATTCTTTAACATTGCGAGATAGGGCACTTTTTGATATTTTTCTCAATTCCTTTAAAACATAATCACACAAAAGTACTCCTTAAAGGTCTATGACCATGACTAATTTCGGCTGGATCCGGATCACAATCCGGATCTGAGAGCTAATTTTCGCTCTAAAATCGGCATTTTTCAGGAGTCCATCCTGACCTCAATTTTGTAGCTAGAGACTTCAAATTCGGTGTGCACACTCATAGTTAATTCTAGTTTCATATATGTTACTGTTGTAGTTGTATCTTGTCCCGTTCCAGAGAAGCAAGCTAGAGCAGGTTTGGCCCTTCTGATCCGGAAGCCCTGTTTAACATAGTCTCTTATATGATCAGACTGTCTATGTACTCTACATGTAGCAATTGTGGAGATTACGTCTCATACTGTTATTTGTCATCAGCCCCATGACATTACGATATTGAACATTATGATTTCAATATGCCACATTGTACGTTTGCCCTTATACGTACCAAACACATTCATGCATCGCTGTCCCTACAATTTACATAGCTATTTAAACCTTACAAGTAAACGTCAGGAATCATAGTAAAGACAAGGTGGTAGCCGTTAGTAAGCCTAAGCGGTAGAATAATTGAATATATATCGAGGAATAAATCTAAAATTAATTAATATAGATCAAACATAAAGTCTGCGCAGCATATATCACACACCCTCTAAATTACGGGGGATAGGTAATTATTTGTCTAACGCTGCATTTATTTTGCCTTTGTCGTTGTCACTGTTGTTTCGTTAGTTTCTTTGGTACTAGAAATCACTAAAATGATCAAATATTTATCTAAATATTTCATTTTCAATCTAATTATATCAAATGTAAACCACAGATGATTACAAAAAACAGCAGTGTCGGCTACCAATGATATAATATTCAACATTATGATTTGAATATATGCCAGAATGTTTACCACGACCACGACCAACTAAATGTGTTTACACCAAAAATGTCTATGAAAATCAACAAGCCTATTATACTTATAGGTGTTTAATTGTCAAAACATACTTTCAACGCCCCTTAAGTACACAATAATTGTTGGGAAAAATGTCAATTTTGATTAAAAAAAAATAACATAATAAGAAGTCCTTGGTCAGCATACCATATTTTAAACGTATTTTGTATTGATGTTTTTTTGCTCAAAATTGAAGCTTTTCATGTCAATTTACATACTTCAAGGCACTGAAAAGTTGTAAGAAATACCACATTTTGTCACACCTTGAGGCGGGCCTGTTTCATTCCCCCATTAACTCTCCCTGTCTTCCTCTCCCGGTGCTCCTGAAAGAGATGAGAAAGGGCGGAGGCAACTGTTGCAGAAACGGAAAAACGTAGGTCAGCAGACCGACGGCATAAAGCAGATGGCAGATGTACGGACGTCAGAGCCTCCTGAAGTTACTAACAGGCGCAGGTTGCGCGACAGACAGCACACAGCAGATGTACGGACGTCAGAGCCTCCTGAAGTTACTAACAGGCGCAGGTTGCGCGACAGACAGCACACAGCAGATGTACGGACGTCAGAGCCTCCTGAAGTTACTAACAGGCGCAGGTTGCGCGACAGACAGCACACAGCAGAAGTGCGGACTGCCGAGTGTAGAAAACTTACCATATCTGTTGAAGAAGCAGCAACGACATTCCAATCGAAAATCAAAGATGGTCCTATTTTTGCGTGCACATTATGCCATGTACCGAACATCTGTTGTTCACTTCAATGAAGCCAAATACCAACAGTTATCAGACGAGAAGAAGTCAGCCATTTTCGATGATGAACTCCTGTGTGAAGTACATGGTCATCTCTGGGTCTGCAAAACATGTCATGAAACATTGAAAAGGGGGAATATGCCTGCACAAGCATATGCAAATGGTCCTAAATTTAAAGGATATTTCCCAAGAGCTGAAAGAACTAAGACCACTAGAGCTCCGCCTCATCAGTCAAAGAATTCTGTTTATGAAGATGGTGGGTCTACCAAGAGGACGACAGAAAGCAATTCATGGCCCTGCTGTCAATATTCCCGCTAAATTGGATCATGTGTGCTCACTGCTGCCTCGTTTGCCAGAAGATGCCCACATACTACCAATGAAGCTCAAAAGAAAGTTGGTGTACAAAGGACATTACTTGTATGATTACATCCGGCCACATAAGGTGATGTCTGCTTTGCTATGGCTGAAGCAAAATAATCCCTACTATAAAGACATCAAGGTGCGCGAACATAGACAGTGATTCGTGGGAAGCTATGGTTTGTGCACCCCAAACCAATTCCGACGCAGATGCTGATCAACATAGAAATACTTAAAATGCGATGGAAAGCGACCACATCAGTTCACAGACAGACTCTCTTTGTGGTGCAACAGCGGCTATTTCTAATTGTGACATCGGGCATGATATACCTATTTGTGATAATAGAGGTACCATCTACACCTTGGCGGCACAGTATGGATTTGCTGTGTATGACGTGCCATCAGATGGTAATTGCTGTTTTGCTGCTATCAGCGGAGGATTGAGCCGGCATCCAGGAAATACTCCCTGAAGCATTGCGACAACAGTTGGTTGATTTTTTTCCAGACACCGCTGGTGTATATAGCGAGTATGGCCATGATGTAGGAACACCAGAAGATGTCGATCACATCATAGCATGCATCATAAATCCCCAGACAAGGCAAACAGATGTGGAATAGGTACATGAACTGGATTGAAGAGGGTGCCTGGGCAGACCAAGTAGCTGTTTAGGGGTTGGCAGATATGTTGGAAATTGATGTACATATTCTTGCCACACTCAATCCAGAGATTGAGTGTGGCAATCACTGAACAACAACAACAACAGAGGACAATATGTTCACTGCTTAGCAACTGGGGAAAACCAACGTCCAGTAGCTTTTCTGACTGATATTAACTTTGAGATTGAGATTTTGTCAAATCCAGACAAATATCCATATGGCAACAACAGTTTTTCCACACCACGTGACAAACAACTAACAGTTCGCAAATTTTTCAATCAAAGAATACTTGATGCAGACGGACGCTTTGCCAAAGATGTTGAATATCTGCTGGCTGCCCAGTACGTTGTTGAAGCCAAGCAGGTTCATGATGACTCACAGATAGCAATGGGCCAAACACGTGGTATGACTTTTCAAGGCCAAAGAGTCACAGCTGAACTTCTGAAAAATGCACAAGTTTTGCGAGACATGACGGGTGCTGATACAGCCATAAAATTCCTGAAGAACATTTAAGGATCACCAGCTTACTGGCAAAGAGTATTGTATGACGTTCTTGCCATGGTAAGACAGTTAGGAATTCCTACATGGTTTTGGACATTGTAAGCAGAAGACATGCAGTGGCCAGAAGTTATACAAAGCATTGCCCATCAACATGGAGAGAAATACAGCAATAAAGAAATTGCGGCAATGCCCTGGGAGGAGAAGTCCATGTGGTTGAGAACAAACCCCATAACTGCAGCCCGACAGTTCCAATATAGGCTTGATACCTTTTTCCGTGAATTCGTGTGTGGCAAAGCAAACCCAATAGGTGATGTGAGCGACTACTTCATCCGGATTGAATTCCAGGCCAGAGGGTCTCCGCACGCCCATATAATCATCTGGGTCAACAATGCACCGCACATTGGCACAGACACTGACGAAGATATTAGTCTGTTTATTGACAGATATCAGACATGTGATGTCACGGAAGAATCTACCAGACTTCAGAAACATTCTGTCACCTGCAGGCCCAATGGCACGTGCAGATTTTGTTTCCTCATGCCCCTAGCTTGGAAACACTCGTTGCCCATCCGCCAGCTGTAGGAGATCCCACTGTCGATGTCAAATGTTCTCTTCAAAATAAACAGGAGGTACTTGGAAGGGTCAAACAAGTATTACTCCACAGTGACACTCCAGAGGACATATCCACACATGAACTGCTGCATAAAGCTGGTGTTGGCATCGACCATTATACGCAGGCTCTGAAGACATCGAAAAGTGGCACACACATCATGCTCAAGCGAGAACCACGTTCAGTGGATCAACAGCTACAGCCTCGACATATTGAGGACATGGCAGGCAAATATGGACTTACAGTACATTGTTGATCCATATGCATGCATCATGTATGTAACCAGCTATATGATGAAAAGTGAACGCGCCATGAGTGAGCTTCTGCGCAAGGTTGCCAAGGAAACTCAATCTAATGATGTGAAAGATCAACTGCGAAAACTGGGATCAACGTTTCTGACCCACAGAGAAGTCAGTGCCCAGGAGGTGGCTTACCGTCTTCTTTCGCTACCATTGAAGCAGTCCAGCAGGCAGGTGATCTTTATCAACACCAGTCCCAAAGAGAGATGTGTTCGCATGCTAAAGCCAATGTCAGCCATACAGGATATGAATAACGATTCAGAAGACTTGTTTTTCTGAATCTGAAGGTGGCCTACCGGAAAAGTATGCAGCACGACCAGACACATTAGATGAAATGTGCTTTGCTACATTTGCTGCAAACTATTGCAGTGATCCTCGAGAAGAACAACCTGACAATGACCACCAGCCTGATGAGAACAATGACGACAATGATGAAACTAGAAACAAATCTGAGAGGATCACCCTCAAAGATAGAAAAGGACAAATGCACAAATGAAAGAGGGAATTGGTTATTCGATTTCACAGAGAGAGGGAAGGTGAATCCAAGTATAGAAACCTCTTGATGCTCTACTGGCCATGGCGAAATGAAGATGATGACCTCAAGGGAAACCACGGCACCTACCAAGCACACTACGATGAAGTTCAAGGTGTAGTTGATTTAAACAAACAACGCTATACACATAATGCCAACCTCATCGATGAAGCCCTTGCTGATTTGGAAGATTTTGGTCCACCCGTACATGCTTGGGATTTGCTGGCCCCTGGCGCTGAGCAACAGGAAGGAGATCAACAAGAAGAAGGTTATGTGCAAGAAAGAGAAATGGACCCTGTATATGTTGCCAACAATCCTGATCTTAATGACCACAGTCAAAACATAGACCGAAATGCAGAGCTCCATGCCCGGTACACTGCAGAAGCAAGTAAAACATTACTGACTCCAGATGAATACCGGATCATGATGAGGCAGCTCAATCCCAAACAACAGCAGATCATTTCTTATCACCGTAAGTGGTGCAAAGACACTGTCAAGGCTCTAAAATGTGGCCAAGCTCCACCAACATACAGGCTTTTTGTACATGGCCCTGCTGGAACTGGAAAAAGCCATATCATCAAACTCATTCACTATGATACCATGCGACTCCTGAGACTGTCGGGCCATTTCGAACCTTATGATGTGCTGGTCTTGCTCACTGCCTTTACTGGAACAGCTGCCTTCAGCATAGATGGTATGACGCTGCACTCGACTTTCCTTTTTAGTGTAGGCGGCAAGCAAAATTCCTATGAGGCTTTGGATTCTGAGAAGCTGAACACACTGCGTGCAAGGCTGGGCAGGTTGAAGCTGCTTATAATCGACGAGGTCTCCATGGTTGGCGCAGATATGCTCTACCAAATACATCGTCGTCTTGAAGAAATAATGAATCTGCCAGGTGACACACGGTTTGGCCAAGTCAGGGTCTTAGCCATTGGTGACTTTTACCAACTTCAGCCTGTTGGACAGAACTTCGTATTCAGTCTACCGTCAGATGACTATGCCAAACTGCACGGCTTGCAGGAAAATTTCCAGATGGTAGAACTCACTCAGAGCATGAGGCAACAGGGAGATAGGCAATTCTCAGAACTACTTGACCGTGTGTGAACTGCTTCATGCAGTTCACACAGGAAGATATCACACTACTGGAATCTCGTTCAGCAGATCCAGAAGATCCTGGTTATCTGCGTGATGCATTACATGTGTTCCGAAGCAATGCCGAAGTTGATGAACATAACTTGAGGCATCTGAACGCACTGAGAGTCAACATTACAGAAATCAAAGCAGTAGACTACACAAAAGATAAGCATACTGGTCAACTGAACCTCACAGCCCCAAGGAAGGCATCAGATTGTGCAGGTTTGCATGACGTAATCAGCATAGCAGTTGGAGCAAGAGTCATGCTTATTGTCAACATTGACGTGGCAGATGGCCTGGTTAATGGTGTGGACAAGTTGTCAGCATTGAGACCACCGGCGGTATTGTTGATGTCCTTCTCGTACACTTTGACATTGAACGTGTTGGACAGAAAGCTGCAGCCAAAAGCCAATACCGTCATCAACATCCCCATGCCGCCCCAATCGTCAGACATGAAGCAACATTTGCTGTTGGTAGAGGACGGGGCCATGTTCAGATGACTCGTAGACAGTTTCCACTTACGCTATGCTGGGCCTGCACTATCCACAAGGTACAAGGCAAAACACTTGAAGCCATCGTCGTATCTATGCGAAAGCAAAGGAGACAATTTATGCCAGGACAAGCGTATGTAGCCTTTAGCAGGGTCACGACACTCCAGGGACTGTTTATCATTGCATTTGATCCTACTGATATCCGTGCCAACCCAAAGGTCACAGAGGAAATGCAGCGACCCTGCAAACTTCCATGTGGCAGCGACCCACATTTGAAGACCCCTGACATACAGCTGAGTCTGGTGTATCTCAATGTCAGATCATCTCAACCATCTGCCTGACTTGAAAGCAACAAATCAAATACAAGGAGCAGACGTGATTTGTTTCACGGAAACGTTTCTCTCACCAAGACATGTCTTACACGACGTGGACCTGCTGCAACAGAACATGGTTCCACTAGGACAAGACAGGGACCCAGCAAGAGGCTTGGAGAAAGGTGGAATAATGATCACGGCCAAAGATTGCTTTCAACCACGACATAGACACCAGCTTCCTAGTATTACAGGGATAGAGTACCTGGCAGCCAAAGTCACTGTTCAGTCTCAGTCTCTAAACATAATCACAATCTACAAAAGACCCACTACCAACAACAGAACCTTCTTGGAAGCGCTTCATTGTCTTCTCCGTACTTCCAGCCTGAATGAACCAACGCTTCTCTGTGGGGATTTTAACATGGACATTATATCGGATATGGCTGCCAACCAACTGGTGTCCGATATGGAACGACTTGGTTTCAAACAGCTCGTCACTGAACCAACCACCGACTATAGTTCACTCTTGGACCATGTATACACCAACTGTCATACCTGGAACATTAATGTACAAGTGGTTGACTGTTATTTCTCAGATCACGACTTTGTATGCATTTCCCTAAAGTAATCTGATAACATGGTGATTTGTGATTACACGTATTATCAACTGATTATTACTTATTTTTAATTGTTCTATATTGAAGCTTCATGCCACAACTCTCATGATAAATGTTGAACAATAATTTAAGACTAATTTCTCAAAACAAGGTGCATAACATTAGGAATATATATTTGCAAATGGTACGCAAGTTTAATTGTACTTATTTCATTGTTTTACCTGTTAGATAAATGTCAACCTATCGTAATATCATGTTATTTTCATTTAATTGTTGCATTTTTTTCCAATAAATATAGTTAAGTGAACCATAAAGCAACGTTTGTTACTGACCCACCCTTGATATAGATAATGCATTGACCAATTGGTTTTGATCAGTGTATTATCTAACACTACACATATGTAAACATATTGTCGTGAAAAAGGTGGAACACACATCAGTAAAAATAATGATATGATATGTAGTAATTGTTCAGTATATTATCTCGTATGTATTACATATGTACATACACATAAAGAAACTGTTGTGAAAAAGGTGGAACACACAACAGGGTTTTGCTCACATTTACATTTCAAATGCCATAACTGTCTCACAAGATCAAATAGTCTATTGGAGGCGAGGGTCTGCAATCTCTGATTGTCTCTTGTTTTTGTTATGTCCCTTTACGCCCATGCACATACCAACCACTAGGGGACAACGCAATTCTGCTCAAGTGGGGCATTTATCATTTATCAGTGTTATGATTCTGCAAGGTACAAACATACATGGTCAAAGGTATACATGCACATACCCTTATCTACTTGTAGTTTAGGATTTTAAATGAAGTACTTTTTTTCATGAATGGAATCTTAATGTTATGAATTTCATTTGATTTAAGACTCACATTTCTGCGAGACCTGCTGGCAGTGCCATTGTCGCGTGGGGCTAACCTATTGCCACTCATTGGTGGAGATATTTACAGCACTTTCACAGATGTCGTCTCCTTTCTTTCTAGGAACCAATCAAACAACAGTTTGATAGAAACCGTTGCTTTCCTCTGGTATGGCTGTGCTACTACTGTGGTGCTTTTGAAGTAGCTGCACCTGCAGAAGATTCAAGATTCAAGATTCAAGATTCAAGATTCAAGATACTTTATTGTCATTATGCGAGCATAATAAAATCGTGAGAAGGCCCACGGCTTAAGGCACAAATCATAACAAACTAAATTCACTCTCTTAAGAAACAATATATATACACACAGAGAGAGTGAGAATCACAGGCAGTAGTGCAAAATGGCAACAGCAGCAACAGGGCCGAACTGATTCTCTCTGTGGGCTGGCCATTAAATAGCAACCACCACTTTCCACAATCTTCACTGGTGCACACCGACGGAATGAAGCAACGTTCTGCTCTCCTATTCTCCAATGCTACCTTTTAGTGTCACACTGTGGCCCACATCCCTTCTTAAAGTGGCAAATAGGCTCTGAAATAACTTCATCAGCACGCAGGCACAAACAAACTTATTGACCACCGAGCAACAACTTTGACGAAATTATGCTGAACTATATAAAATATTTTTATGTATAGCTAACAGTTTGTTGAACAGATGTTTATTATACGAAAGAGAATTTCTAATTGAATTTCAGTGACTTAGGATGGATCTGCATCTGTAATTTCTCGATCTTGTGAACCCACTGCATGCTAAAATTTGAAATCAGGGGTTTATCATCAGTGGTTCATGAAGATGAGTTGTTTTGATGTAATTCCTGATGTAATAGTTGTTGTTGTTATTTGTCCATGTTATGAGATACATGCTGGATTGCAATCCAATGAAGTAAATGTATTGTAAAAGTATTACCAAATAGGTGGAAGCTGATGAATACCCATTTAAAAAAATATCCTCTGGAAGTACTTTTGGCCAGGATGTCTCTCTCTGCCTGGAGACAAGGTGCGACAATATGAGAATGGCAAAGGCAAATATAACATTCATAACTGTTGCTCTATTTATTTTCTCTTAGATGCTGCAGATGGGGACAGATAAACTGTTTGTTATTCCAAACCATATCCAGCAAGAGTTACAGGCAATGGAGGGGGAAGATATAGAGAACAGTAGGCAGGAAAAACACTAACAAAGGGGCATAGAAGAAAAAGGATGTGAGGAGAATGGTCACTGAGAGGTGGATTCATGAAGTCAATACTACTGGTAGCAACATCCATATATCTATAGGAGCTAAAGGAAAGACACGACGGGAGAGAGGCGGAAAACAGATGGAAAAAGACAAATAGATGGATAAACCAATGAAGAAAACGCGAGGCATTCGGTAGGACAAGAATGACAAACCTTTAAAATGGAGTATAAAAATGCTGGCACCAGATGAGGGGAAGAGGAAAAGAAAGAAGATGGAGAGAATAGATTATGCTGCCCTCTCCTGCTCT
Organism: Brachionichthys hirsutus; assembly: GCF_040956055.1. Lineage (NCBI taxonomy): Eukaryota > Metazoa > Chordata > Actinopteri > Lophiiformes > Brachionichthyidae > Brachionichthys > Brachionichthys hirsutus. Next base: position 12,071,483 of record NC_090909.1, read on the forward strand.
ATTCTTCATTTTAAGCAGCTTGTTGACCTTTCCAGTCAAGCCTGCAGGTGCAGTGCACATTTTGCAGCCGTGCCCGCAGTAATTTAGGCACCCAGTAGTGAAGAGAGACAGACTGGAGGGTGGAAAGAAAGCAAAGGCAGAGAGATAAAGAGGGCAAGAATGGAGAGAAAGAATAAAGAGAGGGCATGGAGGCCACGAGGCAGTGAGCACCAAATAATTGCCTCTGATAAAATGTTTTTTAATCCTGCCTCAGAGTTACTGTCCATTTATGGAAGGGGTTATTATATTGTCCCAGCTTGGAGCACTGACACTTTGGGGCAATACCACAGCTTAAAGCAGTGAGACAGGAGTGGAAGCGTGGTGGTACGTAACTCACACTCACATACCACCCTGCAAAGACAGAGGCAGGCAATCACGAAATGGTCCAGAAACACTTCATCAAATGTTTGACGTAGCTTTCAGGCTCAGCTCTAAAAGCTTTGACTGCCACGGGGCCTCAGACGATCACACACCTGGGGTTGTGCACCGTCAACAACTTGTTGTGTGACATACTGACTGGATATCAGCCATCACATGCAATGTTGCAGTATTGTCACAGTTAACAGATTTCTGTAAATCGCCGGTGGAACCAATTCCAGTAATTTTTCCAAGAGTATCATCTTTTTAATTAATAGCCCAACCCAAGAATCTAACCAAGCCCTTACCTCTTACCCATTTACAATCTCAAACAGTTTTAAATATTTAGGGATCAACTTCACCAAATAATTTTCTGGGCTTTTTAAACATAATTTCTCAAAGCTGTGTGAACAAACGACTCACAACTTGGACAAATGGAACACCCTGCCAGTTTCTCCGGCAGGAAGAATTAATATAGTAAGAATGAACATTCTTCCTAAATTTTTGTTTTTATTCCAATGCATACCATTTTACATCACCAAAGCCTTCTTCACAAAATTGGACAGTTTAATATCTCGTTTTATTTGGAATAAAAAGACTCCCAGGATCAAAAAGTCTTTTTTGCAAAGACCGAAAGAGCTGGGAGGAATGGGATTGCCTTTTTTGAGATTGTACTATTGGTCGTGTAATATTTGAGCTTTGTCTTTCTGGTGCAATTCACAGGGGGCTGACTGGGTAGAGATGGAGAATCAGAGTTGCAATTCTACCTCATTACAAGCATTGTATGCTGTCCTCACCCCGAAGTAGTTCACCGGCTCGGCAGCTAGATAACGACGCTCCAAATAACCAGACTTGATTTTACGCAGTTGCTGAACTTGCAAAGGGCAGAACACATTCCTTTATGCCTCCTTAAAAAAAATAATAAACCCAAAGTCAAAAGCCTTGTGGTTTCCCATTCAGTAAAGATTTGGCATCAAATTAGGAAACATTTCAATTGGCAGGAGATCTCAACATTGACCCCGATCACACATAATCATGAGTTTGGTCCAGGACTCAGTAAGGTCTCATTTTATCAATGGAGAGCCAAAGGGATACATTCCGTGCAGGATTTGTATGTTCGTGAAATATTCGCAAACTTTGAGCAATTAAGAGAGAAATACAAAATTGAAAATATGGAATTTTTCAAATATTTACAAATTCGTAGCTTTGTCAAAGCAAAATTCTCCGATTTCCCCTCTCAGCCCCCTGACTCTGAAATGAACACTGTACTCTTAAAAGACCCACTGAAAAAAGGTTCAATTTCTAAAATACGTAATGAAATATCAGACAAAGAATACCTGTATATGCCTTCACTCGATCATCTAAAGCAGGGGTCGGGAACCTTTTTGGCTGAGAGAGCCATGAACACCACATATTTTTAAATGTAATTCCGTGAGATCCGTACAATATGGTTAAAACTAAATACAAGTAAATGTGTGCATTTTATGAAATATGTTTAAAGTACAATAAGTCTCTGAATTCTTTTTAAATAACATTGTTATGCCGTTTCTAACAACGTTGGATATTTCTTACCATTAATGCGACTTCTGCTGCTGCGTGGTTTTGCTGACTACAAAGTGAAAAGTGCGATTCTCCTCGTCTTTTTTTCTTTCAGCCATCTTCTCAAAAGGGTTTCTAGAATTAGCTTGCTGACAACGCGATTAAAACAAAGGAATTTTACTTCCTGATCTCGCAACAGGCCGTTGTGCGGACCGTTTTGCATATCGAGCGCTATTTTCGACAGAAAAATACAGCAACCCGACTTGAACAGTGTCTCTGCCTTATCTGCGTTGCCTAGGCGATTGATTGATAGATAGATAAATAGATAGACACAACGGCATGTACGTTTGCTACTTTCCCACTAAGATTACTGGATTGACACTGTTTTTGAACGCAGATCGACCCGCTATCAATCGCCGTTTGTCCCTTTCCCATTGAGCAGAACGGCCTATACAAGCCGGACTTCCTGATCTCTGCCTCATAGCGAACCGGCTTTCTAGTCGCCGGTGACCGTCGCTGGAAACATGTTTTTTTATAATTAAAGATTTGTCCGCGAGCCAGATGTTGCCATCGAAAGAGCCACATCTGGCTCCCGAGCCATAGGTTTCTGACCCCTAATCTAAAGGAAGCCTGGCAACAGGATATCGGAATAAACATCACTGCCTCTCAATGGACTGAAGCTCAGGTCAACGTCCACTCATCTTCAGTTTGTGCTCGGAATGGACTTCTGCAGTTCAAAGTTTTGCTCAGACTACACCTCTCTAAAGTGCGGCTCTCCAAAATGTTTCCAGGGGTGAACACTGCTTGTGACTGGTGTGGCCAAGAGCAGGCCACACTGGCTCATACGTTCTGGAAATGTCCTGACATAATGCCTTATTGGGCCAAGATATTTAACATGTTATCGAACATTTGTCAGACACAACTACAGCCTGATCCTATGCTGGCATTATTTGGACTAATCTCTCGAAGAGGCAAAAAATGGTTATTAAATTTGTTACAGTGTTGTCTAGAACAGTAGTCTCAAACCACCGGGCCGCGGCCCGGTACCGGTCCGTGAGACATTTGTTACCGGGCCGCAAAGAAAGAACAAATAATGTATACAATTTCCGTTGTATCGATTATTAGCGTCTAAAAGGTGTTTTATTTAGAAAAACGACCAGATTTTCTTCAACGTAACATTCGCCTCTTGATACGCTGCTAAAAAAACCAGCCGTGAACTAGCGAAAATTAATAAAAAGAAACAAAAGTCTTTGGAGAGCTTCTTTGCTATGAAAAAAGTCCAACTGAGGAGGAAGAAGAGGAGGAAGAAGAGGCGCCAACGACCTCCAAGAAGAGAAACCAGGACTAAAACTTAAACACACGTTGATCTCCAGCTGACTGGCTTCGTTAAAGAGCAATGAAGGGTTCAAAACTGCTTCGGCACAGAGACCAAGAACCTGGATTAAAAAACAAGAACCCGGAATTTATGAAACCATGAAGGACAGAAGTAATTATTGGGGCCACAATTTATGGTGAGTAGATATTGTGTAACTATTAAATATTTATTTAATAGTTGTCGCAAGTGCATAATATAAAGTTTATTGGTAAGATTATATTCCTCTTTTTAAATGTAATTACCCCCCCCGGTCTGCGAAAACATTTCACAGCATGAAACCGGTCCATGGCAGGAAAAAGGTTGGACCACTGGTCTAGAAACTGATCCTATTAAACTGGAAACAAAAAAAACCTCCATCCTACTTAAATCTCTTACGTCATGGGTCCCCAACCACCGGGCCGCGGCCCGGTATCGGTCCGTGAGGCATTTGTTACGGGGCCGCAAAGAAAGAACAACTAATGTATACAATTTCCGTTGTATCGATTATTAGCGTCTAAAAGGTGTTTTATTTTGAAAAATGACCGGCTTTTCTCCAACGTAACAATCGCGTCTTGATACGTTGCTAAAAAAACCAGCCGTGAACTCGCAAAAATTAATAAAAAGAAACAAAAGTCTTTGGAGAGCTTCTTTGCTATGAAAAAAGTCCAACTGAGGAGGAAGAAGAGGAGGAAGAAGAGGCGCCGACGACCTCCAAGAAGAGAAACCAGGACTAAGACTTAAAACTCGGGTATTAACAGCTGATTCGCTCCGTTAACGAGAAATGAAGGGTTCAAAACTGCTTCAGCACATTGAGACCAGAACCCAGATTAAAAATCAAGAACCTGGATTAAAAAACAAGAATGTAGAATTTATGAAACAAAAAACCATGAAGGACAAGTAATTATTGGGACCACAATTTATGGTGAGTAGATATTGTGTAACTATTAATTATTTATTTAATACCAATAGTTATTGCAAGTGCATAATATAAAGTTTATTGTTAAGATTATATTCCTCTTTTTAAATTTAATTATACCCCCCGGTCCGCGAAAACATTTCGCGGCATGAAACCGGTCCGTGGCAGGAAAAAGGTTGGGGACCGCTGTCTTACGTGATGTTATGAAACACGTTCAATTGGAAAAAATTACATTTGAACTAAAACGGAGGGTCGATTATTTTTATTTGACATGGGATGCTTTTTTGGAGTACTTTAGCAAAAATAAACAAAAATAAACATACAAATGCATAAGTATGACTAACTTGACCCCACCCCAACACCCAATATTATGGAGAAACACAAACACAAGAAATCAGCTCGTAGTTCCATCAAAACTCAAACCGCTAATCTACCACCAACTACATGTGGAAATGGGTCACTTAGGAACAGACAGAATGGTCTCTTTAGCCCAGTGGTTCTCAAATGGTGGGGCGCGCCCCCCTAGGGGGGCACGGTGCGATGTCAGGGGGGGCGCCTGTGACCGCGGAGAAAATGTTTATTTGCCTTACGAGAGTAAAGTGTAATTGCACATCCACTCCAGTAGTTGGCAGTGGCGCCCTGATTGTCAGAGTGCGCGCAGGGAGGATTAGCAGAAGAAGAGCGGTTGTAAACAATCTACGGTGGGAGAAGAAGAAAGACCTAACTTCCTCATTTTCTGTTGCAGACTTTTTCATATTTATTTGTATGTTAATAAGGATACAAGAGTGTTTTTTTGGGGGGGGGGGCGCGACAGAATATAATTGAGAAGCACTGCTTTAGCCAGAGAGAGATTATTTTGGCCCAAAATGAGAGATGAAATTGAACACTACGTAACGAAAGTCTGTCACTACCTTAAGCAAAAGAAACCCAACAGAAAGACTCGAACTCCAATTCAAAATATTACAACCTCAGCACCATTTGAACTAATCTCTGTCGATTATCTACATCTAGAGAGAAGCAAAGGTGGGGGGGGGGGGGGGGGGAGGAGTTCATCTTAGTAATAGTAGACCACTTTACCAAGTTTTAACAGGCTTATGCTTCACCAAATAAATCTTGCCAGTAGCTTTGCAACTTTCTAAACAACTCATTCTCAAATTCCCACCCCTGATCGTGGTGGATTCTAGCAGGGAAACCGAATCTGGGGATAAAGTCATCAAACAATTTGCGAGTGGCTGTCTTTCCAGATTTATTTGGTGTAGCATAAGCCTGTGAAAACTTGGTAAAGTGGTCTACTATTATTAGCTCGTAGTTCACGAGCTAATTTCTTGTGTTTGTTTTTCTCCATAATATTCCATCTTTGTCCAAGTACAAATTAGACCATTCTCTTAGAAGTCTTTTTACGTCGCTTGATTCTTTGACTTTTTGTTTGTACTTTAGTCGTTCGTTTGTCTGTTTGAGCGTGATTACTCTTTGTATCACTTCATCGTCTTGTTGCTTTTTTTTCAATGTCTTTTACTGGAATTGGTTCCACCGGCGATTTACAGAAATCTGTTAACTGAAAATACTTCAACATTGCATGTGATGGCTGATATCCGGTCAGTATGCCCATTGTGATCGTTGATAGTTGAATTGAACAAATGTTTAAATTGAATTTCACTCTGATAACCGGAGATCTCACAGATACAATTAACCATCTGGATCACTAAACACAAGCAAACCGACACATAAGAATCTGAATTAATTTCCATAAGACGCGTACGTGGGATGCTGCTTGGCTTTCCTCACCACGGCCCTGGTATTCACTTTCCCAGATAGGTTGGTCCATGTGAACCTCCAGAAATTTGTGCAGGTGGACCCTTTCAACACTGACGCCATGATGATTAGTGGGGGGTTCCCAATAATTATTTTCCAGATGAGTTAGTTACCCAACGCAGCATTAGGCTATGAGGACAGGTGCTTGACAAAAACAGAGGATTTGCTGAAGTGGCGTTGAGCCTGAATGTGCTTTGTCTTAATGATGTTGATGAATGCTGCATCATAGAAGTGGACGTCATCACACATCCTGTGAGCGAAACTCTCTTCTTTGGACAGTAGGATACAGTTCCATGGGCTCCAGTCTCTCTGACTGTCCCAGCGTATAAACACAAGGTCGGCAGGGTTGCTGCTGCCATTGATGCATGAGCGCGATGCCCATACATCCTCTACCAGGTACTTCATATCCTGCACCTTCAGCAGAAAAGGAATCTTGGCTTCCGCGTTGAGCTGCAGCTCCTCAGCTCGCAGCATCTCCAGGATGTTCTTGTACAAGGAAAAGTCATCCCGGGTGTGAGCTCTGTTTCTGACTCTCTCACAGCTGTTGCATTGAGTGCCAACCAAAATGTTGAAGTCGCTCGAGTGACGGTAGTGATTACAATGACGGCAGAAGAGCATCTTGTCTTTGGTCTTTTGGGCATTTTTGGCCATCTCAGGGTTAAACACAGGTGTACAGATGAATTGGAGCAATAAGGAGGAGATCCTCTTCCTCAGCCCGTCCAAAGCTTTAGGCTTTACTCGAGGCATGAGGTCCACCTCCCTGTCAATCAAATCCACTATTTCCTGTGTTAGTGGACAGCTGTACTCCATGACAGTCTGTTTGAGTGCCACGAGGATGCTAAGTCTCTGCTCCCGGTTGACAGTCAACATGTTGACGTTGCAGTACAGATCTCGCAGCTCTCTGGCTCTCCTGGTGTTTTGGGTTTCCATCTCAATCGGTTTACCATCGGCTGCTCTTTGCCACCTAATAGGAGCTGCCGACTTGTCCAAGATGTTCTTGACAACTTTGTCATGGTTGTTTCTCTGGATGTCGATCTGCTTACGGTCGATGCCCCCGATGAGCTGCACCTGCTCCTCCATCAGCAAGCAGAGAGCTTTCTCCCTCTCAGCACCATGTAGCGTTGAGTTGATCCGCTCCGTTTCTTTACGTCGCCACGTCTCTAGAGTGTGGTATTGCAGATCAATGTCCTCGTTCGTCTTAGGGTCCATCCAGCGTTGGTGACGGTCTCTCATCATCTCCTCCTTCTCCTCTAAAATCCTCCTTTCCTGTGCCTCCACCCATGCTATAAACTTGTCCCGTTGACTCTTCCGCTTGTTCATCTCCTTGCAGGCCAGCCAGCGGCGAACAAATGACTGCAACTGGATTACTGCTTTCAGCCGCCTGTCATGATATTCATCAGCAGTGATGTAGTTGCCTGTGATGGAGAGCAGCTTGTCATTACTACAGGAGATGGGGTAGCCGATGCCCATCGTCTTGGTGGAGACGTCAGCTGAAGTCTGCTGGCCCTGAGAAACATTCCCAGTCTGTGTACCCTCACTGACCTTGGAAATAAACACCTTCTGATTCTGATTCTTATTCGTCTTCGTGGTCTCAATGATGACTCTAAGTTCAATATGATTGTGATGATGCTGTTTTATAGGATCCAAGACAAGGTTGGCTTTGATGTACAAAGCTTTGTTCTTTTCTTTTGCTCTGGCATCCGATGTCGCGCTGTTCTTGGATTGTCATCCTTATTCTCTTTGATGGCATTCCCTATCCACTTCCATCTCCTTATCATAAGCATATCTCCCATGTTCTCTTGTTTGCATTTACTCAATATTTATTCTTTTGAGATTTTATTGAGAGCAAGATATTCTCAGGATTCAGGGTAGTTTCCAGGGACTTCCTGTTACATGTGACAGCTTCTTTACTACGTTCGCTCCGTTTGGTAGAGGAACTCCTCTGGAAAAAGCTGGCTCTAGTTGGCGCAATCAGGAGAAACATACCAGAGCTACGTACACAGCTCCTCCAGCTGCTGTCCCATCATCCATTCATCCATCTTCTAGCCGCTTTTCCACTTTACTGGTTACGGCGGGGTACACCTTGGACGAGTCACCAGCGCTTTGCGGGGCCACATAGAGACAGACAACCACTCACGCACACACTTATACACTAAATGGTTACTCCAAATTGTCTGTAATCTAAATTGCATGCTTTTTGGAGATGGGAAGAAACTGAAGGAAACCCACATGGACAGAACATACAAACATACACAGATAGGATTCGAATTATTGTGAGGTGACTCTCACTCACTATGCCACCATTCCCTAAAAATATAGATTCAAGATTCAAGATACTTTATTATCATTATGCGAACATAATAAAATCATGAGAAGGCCCACGGCTTGAGGCACACATCATAACATAATCAAATCAAAAACTAAATTCTTTCTTAAAGAAACAATATATATATACACAGAGAGAGTGAGAATCACAGGCAATGGTGCAAAATAGCAGCAGCAGCAACAGGGCCGGCATAAAGTGTCCCAGATCGCTACAAGGGAACGACTGCTTTCACAGCCCGGGGGAAGAAGCTGTTTCTGAGCCTCGTAGTGCTGCTTCTTATTGTCCTGAACCGCTTCCCTGATGGAAGCGGGACAAACAGTCTGTGGCCCGGGTGGGTGGGGTCTGTGGCGATGCGTCTGGCCCTCCTCTGGACTCTGGAGGTGTAAACTGAGTCCAAATCAGGCAGACGGTGACCCACAATCCCCTGAGCGGTCCTCACCACCCGGGATAGGTCCTTCCTGTCCTGCGCCGTGCAGCTGCCATACCACACGGTCGCACTGAGACACAGGATGCTCTCTATCGTGGCCCGGTAGAAGTTCTCAAGCAGCACAGAGGAGAGTCCAGCCCGCTTCAGCTTCCTGAGGAAGAAGAGCCGTTGCTGGGTCTTCTTCACCAGGTGTCTGGTGTTGAGTGTCCAGGAGAGGTCAGAGGAGATGTGGATGCCCAGGAATTTAATGTTCTCTACACGCTCCACTGCTTCCCCTCGTATGCACAGGGGGGCGTGTTCAGTCTTCCTGGACCTCCTGTAGTCCACTATGACCTCCTTGGTCTTGCTGGTGTTCAGAACAAGGCTGTTACTCGAGCACCACAGCATCAGGTTCTGGACCTCCTCTCTGTAGTGGGTCTCATCATTGTTGGAGATGTGACCCACCACGGTGGTGTCGTCAGCAAACTTCACAACCATGTTTGTGGAGTGGATGGCAGAGCAGTTGTGGGTGAAGAGGGTGAAGAGAGCAGGGTTGAGAACACAGCCCTGGGGGGTCCCAGTGTTCAGGATCTGAGGGGAGGATGTGGTGTCTCCTATCCTCACCACCTGGGGCCGGTTGCTGAGGAAGTCCCTGACCCAGACGCAGAGCGGTAGCGACAGTCCCAGGCTGTGGAGCTTCAGAGCCAGCATGTCCGGTGGGACGGTGTTAAAAGCTGAACTGAAGTCCACAAACAGCATCCTGACGTAGGTGTCACTAGCTTTCTCTTCTGGCTCGAGAAACAAGATGGTGGTTCAGAGGACGTCCTATTTGTCAGCAGGTTATGATGGTCGATTCGAGAATGGGATCAACCACCCTGGTCTCCATCTGGAGAATTAACTCAACAATTAATCTGTCAATTTCCTCTGATTGTTAGCAGGATAAAACATTATATATGTTCATCAACAGCAACTTCTTTGTTGGGGCCAACCAACGACTGCTTTGATTGACGTACTGACGGTGAGCGTATTGTGTCACTTCCTGTTTGCTTGTTTCACGGCTTGGCTTGTGCACTTCGCCAATGAAAAATCATTCACACTTCTGTTCTTTTCCCACATAAATTTAATAGCTGCTTTTAATATTCATTGTTAGCTACAGAGAAACCTCCCCAGATAATTGAGTAGAGGTCTCCAATGAGCATAGAACCTGTCAGATGAACCTCTAAGTGAATATTTTATCTTCTCCAGTTTCAGAAGGCCTAAAATATCATGGAGCCAGACTTTGATTAATGGTGGTTGGGAGGACTTCCATAATAAGAGAATTCTCTTACGAGCAACAAGCGAGGAAAAGGCAATAATGTGTCTCTGCATCGCTGTGATCTGGAGGTCATCCGGGGGCAAGCCGAAGATGGCGCTATGTGGAGTTGGAATTATATTAATGCCCAATATATCTGAAATTGTTTTGAAGAATTGTTGCCAGAACCCAGACAGCTTGGGACATGTCCAGAACATATGGGTGATGTTACAAGGGGTCTGCGAGCACCTACTACACTTCTCATTAAACTTGTCTGGAAAGAGCCTTGAAAGTTTCCGCGGCACACCAGCAACCAAAATTACACAAAGGGACACTCTAACACAGTACATATTAGATTAGATGACCTTTATTATAATACATATAGTTAATAATATCGTTTTTAATGTATTTATATTTAGTGGGAAACCTGGGGCTGTTTTGATCAACACAAAATGGACATCCTGGCAGTAATGGTAGAAAGACACACACAAAGCTCTTCCTCAACATCTCAGTCTCTCTGTTTTTAGTTTTTATCGCCGTCGAGCTTGAGAAGCTCAGCTCACACAGATATGTGGTTGAAAACGGGAGCAATGTCAGAATATGTTGGCTAGAACGGGGAACTCCTTGGTAACAGATAACCAGAAACTGTCCAAAGGAAGATCAGCAAAGTTCAGCTTTAAACCACCATCTTGTTCCAGTTCAGTGAGTTCCTCTTCTCCTTTAAAGTCAGGTCCTTTCCAGCACCGGATGCTGAGCTGTGAGGGTCCCGAACCCAGTCAAGGCATTCTGAGAAGGCTGAATAGAAATAAAATGACAACTTCTCCTCAAGAGTTTTCAAATGTGGGCCAATCACCTCGCACATTGCAGCAGCGTTCCCATCATGCAGTTCCTCGGTGAATGGGAACGTCTCAAGATTGCCGCGTCAGGGCGGAGCATCTCGTTTACCTTTACAAGCTGGCAGTATTAATGTTCCTGCCACAGTGTGGGACTTTTTTGATTTTGATAGAAGTTCAGCAACAAGCTTTGAGGGCTCTGCTTGGCACCGTGGAGTTATTGGATAGCTTCTCACCACACACCAAGCTCAGCGGAGTCGGTGCCGTTGCATCCCCGGTGAAAGTAAATCCAAATGAAAGGTAGCTTTCGCTGTATTGCCTCGAGCTCACCGTCTTTTCTTTATTCTTTTGTCATACTCGGGCCTTCATCTGGGTCTGGATTTTGTCCAGGGCCCTGTTCGGGATTTGCATTTTCTCTTCTCAAAAACTTCTCCATCACTGTCACTACTCGTCTTGCTGTGATCCCAAACTGCCACTGAGGATGACCCTCCTCAAAGGGGAACCGACGCACTCACAAAGTGTAGAGTAGGCAAAAGCCAAAGCATGAAGAACTGTTTTTTTGGGAAATATTTGTTTTGTTTTTTAATAAATGCGGGTTTTTTTAGGTTTTATTTGCCACACTGTAAATGCAGTGCAGTTGCATGATGTTTATTTTGAAATGTGCGCCCTTATTTTGTAGTGCAAGAGGAAGTTGCTGTACTAGAGTTAGCGGCAGAGAGGAACAGAGCAACACGGTGCAACGCTGGAGTCTGAAGAGCAATCTCCGGGCGGCACACACACTCTATTACAGCCAGAATATCCATTTTGTGTTCATAAAACAGCCCCAGGTTTCCCACTAAGTATAAATACATTGAAAACTATATTATTAGTTATATGTATTATAATAAAGGTCATCTAATCTAATGTGTACTGTGTTAGGGTGTCATTTTGTGTCATTTTGGTTGGTGGTGTGCCGCACGATTTTGTAAATGTAAAAATGTGCCGCGGCTCAAAAAAGGTTGGGAAACACTGGCTTAACAGAGTGTCCCCTATCAGACATGAGACATCCTGTCTTACATGTCCCCAACTGCTTCGACAGGTTATCCATGTGTAGGTTAAACAGGGCTGGAGGCAGAGCACCCCCCCCCCCCCCGCCGTACTCCATTGCCTGTACTGAAGGGTGAGGATAGGTTGTTTCCCCATTCAACCTGTTGTTTGGCACCAGTAAAGCCATAGATCTGTGCTGTGCTTAGATTTAAAACCAAATCGATTTTCTGTGGTGTAAATGAACTCACTTCGTCTATCTAGTACAGGGGTGGGCAAACTTTTTTACTCGCGGGCCACAATGGCTTCTAAAATTTGACAGAGGGGCCGGGCCAGGAACAGATGGATGGAGTGTTTGTGTGAACTAATATTAATGACATGTAAAAGTCATTACATGAAAGGATTTGGCCTTTTACAGGTAACTGTAAAATGGAATTTCGTTGTGTGTTTGCAGTGTAAAAAGTGTAAAACATACAATGACAATAAAAAGCTAATATTAAAAAGGTAAAATGAATGAGGTTTAATTATAATAAAATGTTATGATATAATTTGGACAAGTTCGGCGGGCCAGATTAAAAAGCCCAAGGGGCTGCATATGGCCCCCGGGCCGTAGTTTGCCCATGCCTGATCTAGTACCATCTTTCTAACCCCTTAGAGTACTGGCTAAGGCAGACATGGGCAAACCCAGGCCCGGGGGCCATATGCGGCCCGTTGGTCTTTTTAATCCGGCCCGCCGAACTTGTCCAAATTATATCATTAAATATAATTGTATTATAATTAAACCTCATTCATTTGACCTTTTCCCTGTAATGCTACCTGTAAAAGGCCAAATCCTTTAATGCAATAGCTTTCATGTGTCATTTATATTAGCTCACACAAATACTCCATCCATCTGTTCTTGGTCCGGCCCCTCTGTCAAATTTTAGAGCCTATTGTGGCCCGCGAGTCAAAAGGTTTGCCCACCCCTGGGCTAAGGCCATCTAAAACTAAAGGTTGGAAGAATTGTGCGCCTTCTTTTTGTGGTCATTAATAACCATCACATATTTTGTTTTGATTGCACTTGTGATATAATTTATACTTTTTGGTAAAGAATATGAAGCGGATGTAGAGGTTTCGTCGAGCTTCTTTCACCTTAGTGTGATTTCTACCCTCACAGACGGGTCAATTTGATTAGCCCTTGATAATACTCTGATAAAGTATCGACTGATGAGGAGATGTCCACTTTATAATCTCCAAATCATCAGACAATTAAATCCAATCTAGATTTAGCACAAGTGGGGACGATAAGAGAGGCTATGGTAAAAGGCAAGTTGCCTTCATGTGCTGTGTTTAAAAGGCAAACGTTAGATTTACGAGCACCGTGAACCAACCAAGACGTTTAAATGCAGGCATGCATCCCCCTTCAGTGACAGACGCTCAACTTGCTCTTGCATTGTTGTGCTAAACCCAACGGAGACTAGAATAGCGGTTCATTTCCAGTTTGACTGGCACTGGTTCTGAACCGGGGGTCGGTGAGTCGGTCTCAGGGGGTTCGGTGATCCTCCGCCGTGGAGGTCAAGATACCCCCCACTTAGCCGTCACTGGCTGCAGATGATCACGTTACGAGAGAGAGAGAGAGAGAGAGAGAGAGCACATGGGCACTCGCATTCTCACAATGAGCGAAACACATCTCACAACACCAGACTAACTACCGTATGTCAAGCAAAAAAGTGCTCGGACGAATATGTACAACGCGGAACGTGATGGGAGTCAGCATGATTATTTACATTTTTATTGAAAGATATTGCATGACAAGTCAATACAAAACATTAAACCAAAAAAATAAAATAACATTTCCAGGGGGAGTGTCCACATGATTTGCAATGCCAAGTTGAGCAACTCTAGTCTCACAACCGCAAAAATTAAGCAACACCCTTTGAAGCTACATGGAGATGAGGAATTGTTATTGCTAAGAAACACTGGAACATTTAATACCATTTGTTACAACATATCTTTGTGAGCAATCCTTTGAGGATGCTGGACATAAAAACGAAGAAGAGGAACAGACGTTGCTGTGAACATGACATGAGAGCGGCACCAAGGTGAAGCCACGCACCTGAACTCTCAAAGGCAACGGCAGAATCACTCTGATTGGCCGGTTTGTAGTTTCTAGTGAGTTCATGCACTGAGTTGGTTTTGTTCTTTGAAGGTGATGTTCATGCACGGTTCATTTTGTGCACCATTAAAAAATCACATACCTGTCTTGAATTTGAAAAGAATTATGTTTTAAGAAGGGTTTGGTAAATGCGCATATGAAACTGGTTCGGTACCTCCAACAAGGTTAAGAACCACTGAAGTAGGGGAATCGCTCTGATTGTCTGACGAATGATGCTTCTCAACTCATTGCGCTCATCTTTTATTAATTTTGCAGCTTCCACAGATCAAGAATGACTGATGGGACGTTAAATCGATGGTTATGGTCCAGGCTTTAAAATAAAACTACAGATAAGTGAATGTATATTTGGCTCAAATCTGGATGGACTGAACATAATAATGTCCTACAAGATACATTTAAAAACAAATCTAGCTAGCGTGTGCTCACTTGTTAAAATAAGCGCCCTGATGATTGCCATCAGCGCTGAAGTGATTGAGCCGGGTGAATCGGAGGTAGAGAGAGTACGCGGCCACCGTGTAGGAAATGAGCCGAACAGATTGAATTGAAAAGTGTTTCCTAGAAAGAAGGGCAATAAAAAAAAAACACAATAAAGTATCGTTACATGCATTTTGAAAAACAATCAAAGAGAAGTTTACCTAACCATTATTGTTCCTGTCTTTCCTGTAAAATGTGTAACCCTCAATATTAAGTTCATCGTTCGTTAAAGGAACCGTCTAAATGAGTCTCAAAGACAGCAAGTACACAAACGTTACTGCCAGCAAGCAGTAGAGAATTGGTACGTTTGTTCGGTTCTTTCCATTTGTGTTAATGAAGGCGAGACAATGTGTTAAGTGTTAATTTGTGCATTTATTCCGTGTTTGTTTTTCATGGTACTTCTAGTCCAGACATTGTGATTGGCTGCTTTCGGAAGTGTCTGCTAGAATGTTCCGTTTTACCTCGGTTATTTTGTTTAAGAGTTGTAAAGTCAATAATGAGTCAGGATTACAACATGATCAAAGTTCACTGGGTGTCTTAAGTAAATACAAGGTTGGTAAGGAAACACAGCGCCGGATTCGGAAGCAGAGTCCCGAAGGTTCGACAGCGGGGATCTTTATTGTGGTTAGTGTATGTGCTGCGTTTCATGTGTGTCGTAAGCATGCGTGCGTGAATATTTCTACTCGGCATCGTTTGATGCCTCCCATAGAGATATCTAACAGTCCTCTAGCTAATCAGCTGATTGGGGAGACGTTTTGTAATGAAACAGCTTGAATATGGTTGGATAGTCTCCGCGGTCCAAGAGATGTGGATGATACCTCAACAGTAAGAGATGTTAAACCTTTCCGGTTCTGGTCTCCGAACCTTGGTTGGGAGACACCGGGGAGACGTCTTCTCCCCGGTGACGTCTTCTCCCCGGCAGCTCGTCCTCCGGGGTTAACCTCCCGACTTCTTCACGCTGGGGAAGAGGGCTGAATTGCAGCAATACAGGACGCCAGACGTGCTGAATTACTGAAGCTGCTTTATTCTCTTTGCACTCAAAAACAAGAGTCCTTTTTCCTCTATCAATATATCTCCGTATTCCTCCTCGTTCTGTCTCTCGCTCCCTCGCACTCTCTTTCTCTCTCTTGCCCACTCACTCTCCTTTCGCCGCGGCTGCGCGCGCACACACACACACACACACACACTCATCCACATCTCACAACACTACCCCCACCATGGAATGGCAACATGTAATAAAGCCATTCCATCCAACTAACTGGTACACAAGCTCTATATATTTAGGCCTAACACCTGAAGAGATAGCAGTGTCCAAAGGGACTGTATAGGCCTATACAGATGGGCAGGTCACAATATGGCAACATGTCTTCAAAAATGGAAAGTGCAATCATGTAAAAGCATTGTTGCTTCATCTTTTTTTTTCTTTTGAACAATGAACACTGAAAAAGGTAATTTAGAAAACTAGACTAGAGTATAAAAAATATAAACCGTAAATCTCTAGTGCTGAAACATCTTTGGTAACTCATTCAGTGACCCAGTCTCCGTACCGGTTCGGTGCTCTGCGCTGACGTCTGGGCCGAGACACGTGATGAGTCTGATTGTGTGGCTCTCCCACCACACCCCCACCATGGTCAAGCATTGCATGGGAAGGAGTGGATGGAAGAGACCCGAGCAAAAGGGAGTCGGTGGCAGGTGACGCGGACGGCCGGGCGTGATCTGAAGAGGGGCTTTGTTCAAAGCACAACAGAACTTTGAACAAAGTTTTATTTCTATAGCGCCAGATCACAACAGGAAGTCATCTCAAGGCACTTTACAGGAGTAGCAGGGAAAGACAGAACCCAACTTGACCCACAAGAGCAAGAACTTTGGAGACGGAGGCAAGGAAAAACTTCCCTTTGACGGGCAGAAACCTTGGACAGAACCTAAGACTCATGTGTTTCTTATGTTATCAATTGCAAAGGAAATGTTTCTTTTTGCCCTCGCAGGCTTCGCAGCCCCGTCAGTCAAGGCTGAAGCTGCTGTCCGTGTGGGCTACACAAAGACGAGCTGTGCAGATGGAACCGGTGCTTTGTGAAGAAGGTGGATCCACTGCCAATATCCAACATAAAGTTCTACAAAAGCAGAAGAACGGGTGCAACACTTTCCACGCCCTCTTCCCTCCAAGCATCACCGTTGAGTCTGTCAGAGTGCATTCATGGATTATCATCAGCCGTTAGTGATCAGCAAGGCTGCAGCTCCTCGGGATAGTCTGCCACTTGATTTACGCACTTTGTACCGACCGTCTCCATGCGACTTAGACGCGCTTAGTGCTTCAGCTCTGGAACAAATCAGCGTTTCTTCAGCACAAGTGACTTTCCTTGATAAAATCACACAAAAACAAGCCGCATCAGTCGAGTGGCACCAAATGCGCTGTGGCCGCGTAACTGCTTCTGTTGCCCATTCATGTCTACACACAGACATGACAAATCCGTCAGAGTCAGTTATTCGACGTGTGTGTCTGCCTGGACAAAATCTGAGCAGAGTAGCAGCTGTACGTTGGGGTAAAGAAAATGAAGCACGGGCTCTTGCTGAGTTCCAAGATGCTTATTCGTTTTACCACGAGGATGTCAAAATCAGAAAATGTGGTTTACGTATAAGTGAAAAACATCCTTTTTTAGGAGCTTCAGTTGATGCAATGGTGTCTTGCTCCTGCTGTGGTCCCAGTGTTGTTGAAGTAAAGTGCCCTTATAGGTTCAGGGGACGGCTGAGTGTCAGCGACGTCACCCAGGATGCAGCTTGCTGTCTGAATGAGGACAAGTCGCTCAAAACGCAGCACGGCTACTACACACAAGTACAGATGCAAATGTTCATCTGCAACGTTGAGCAGGCACAATTTGTTTTGTGGACACCAAACTTTAATATAATTTCCAAGGTTTCCAAAGATAGCATGTTTATTGAAACTGCTGTTCAGAAGCTAGTTCAGTTCTGGCACAAATGTATTTTCCCTGAACTAATAACTAGGAAACTAGAATTAGAACACAATAATACAGTAAAATGATGAATGCGGCGGTTTGTATGCATATTGCTTATGCAAAGACAACAAAGGTGGTAAAATGATTGATTGTGACAACCCTCAATGTGCTGACAAGCGGTTCCAGCTGTCATGTTTCAGAAGAGAGACTGTTCCAAAGGGATCAAGGTTAAATGTCAAGTGGAGTCAAAGAAAAAAGTGTAAATGAAAAATAAAGCGTTTAACACTGTGTAATATTTATGTACAGTAGTCCCTCATTTTCCGCAGGGGTTACGTTCCAAAAATAACCCGCAATAAGTGAAATCCGCAATGTAGTAATTTTCATTTTTTTACAATTATTATACATGTACATAAATGTTTTAAGGCTGTGAAACCCCTCACCACACACTTTATACACGTTTAACAGGCAGGCATTAATCTAAATAGATTGTTTCAGTATTATAGAATGAAACCAAAGATCAAAACCTTTTCAGAACTAAACATTTGTGTGAGAAATATAAATATATAGTACGTACAGTAAACGTTTTCCTGTTCATAATGTTAAGGCGTGCAGGTCGAGGAAAGAGCCGCTTGGAGTGCAGAAGAACAAATATTCTACTCGTGCTGTCTTTAGCCTCTCATGCTGCTTTATTGGATAGCTTAGCACAGCGGAACGGCAGCGGCTACATGTATCAACAGGAAGAAACGAAACCCAAAAGGGACGTGACGTTTATGCTCCTACAAAATAAAAGCCTCTTTTTACACAGAGAATAAGAGCGCTATAAAACAAACTCTTAACAAATAAACATGATAGCTTTTAGAAATAACGAATTTAAATTTAATGATCAACTTACGAGGTTGAACACATAAGAAGTTATTAATAGCGACTCGCGTGTATTTCACAGTTCCTCCGACCGCGCCCCTTCGTCTTAATGCCGTTTCAAGGCGCGTTCAAGTGCAAAAATAAAATCTGAAAAATTGCATTAAAACTCCGCGAAGCAGCGAAGATGAACCGCATTATATCGAGGGACTACTGTCCACGCTCATTCCTCTGAGTCAGAGTTACCGTATTGGCCCGAATATAACACGACCACGGATATAATACGACCCCCTCTTTTTCAAGACTCAAGTTTGAAAAAAGACTTTTTGAACAATTTTGTTTTATTTTTGTACAGAAAAGAATTACAGTACATCTGAAACAAATGGTTATAACAATATATAACTGTAACTGTAGTCTTGAAACAAATATGAATCAGGAACAATAGTGCAAACTGGTTTAACATTGAGAGGAGCTGAGATCTGTCATGTCAGAGAACATTACTCCTCACAAACATCCTCTGCCTCGCTGGGCTCAGTGTCACTGTGCTCACTCCCATCCTCTGGCTCCGCTGGCACCTCCCATAGCACGTCATCCTCACTGCCGTCCAGGGCATTTGATATGCAGCATTTTTTAAAGCCGTGGATGATGTTCTTTGAGGACACTGCATCCCATGCGTGGAGGTTCCACTCACAGAGCAAACATACCGGAGGCTTCTTAATCTTTCCTGTCGGTGTGAGTGCGTGATCACCAGACAGGAGCCACTCTGTGTATCTCTTTCGCAGATGGTCTTTGAAGGGTTTGTTGACCACAACATCCAACACCTGCAGCTGACTTGTCATCCCCCCCGGAATGATCACCAAGTCGCCGTTCATTGCCTTCACTTCTTTTTTTACTGGATCAGACAAGTGTCCGCAAAATGCATCCAAAATCAGCATGTTCCTCTTTTTTCTGAGTCCACCATGCCGTCTGCCCCACACGACCTTGAGCCAGTCCACTACAAGCTCGGTATCCATCCAGCCCTTCTCCTGGGCAAGTACAATAATGCCAGCTGGCATCGCCTCCTTAGGTAATGTCTTACGTTTTAAAACCACATACGGAGGGAGTTTGGTTCCGTCTGCGAGGCAGGCTAACATGACGGTAACGCGGCTCTTCTCATTTCCAGTGGATTTTATAATAACAGATTTCTCACCTTTTATTGTGTACAGTGACAGATGATGGCATGTCAAAATACACAGGTGTCTGATCAGCATTGCCAATCTGATCCAGTGGGTAAGAGTGCTTTTTCCGTAAATTGATCACATAGTGCTGAAATGCCACCAGCTTCTCTCCAAAGTCAGAGGGCAGGCGCTGGGCGAGACTTGTTCTGCGTCGCAGCGTTGATCCGTTACGCCGCATCATTCTTCTACACCAGCCGAGGCTTGCTTTGAAGTCAGCGGCGGGTATCTTTAGCTCTTTCGCTATTTCCATGGCCTTGAGCTGAATGACAGCTCTGCTGATGGGCATCCCGTCCTTGCGTTTCTCGTCCACGTATGCACACACCCTCCTGTCGATCTCTTGGAAGCGGCCGCTCCGAGGACCACGGAAAGCTTTTCTCTGACTGTGAGCATTTTTTAGGTGATCTTTTTGAGCTCTCCATCCCCGTATATTACACTCTGAGACACCATATTTCCTAGCCGCTTTGCAATTGTTTGAAGGCTCTGCCTCATTTATCACCATCATCTTGAAGTTGGCATCGTAACTTCTCCTCAGCTGCCGGTTAACCTGGCCGATCTTCGACCCACTTTTCTCCAGATTGTCGCTACGTTTCTCCATTATCTCTTCTCTTACCGGTATTTTCTTCTCTTTTCTTTCTAACCGCTATTTTTTATTTTTCTTCTTCGTGCTACAGCTATTTTTATTTTATATTCTTCTTCGTGACAGGCGTTCGCTCTGTGGCCTAGATAGTGTTCAGCATTCGCTGTAAAGATATCTGGCGCCATCTAGCGTTCTGAATGGGTATAATGTCTAGATGCCGAATATAACGCGACCCGACTTTTTCAGCATAATTTCAAGGCAAAAAACATCGTGTTATATTCGGGCCAATACGGTAAGTCAATGGAGGAAGCAAGAAGAAGACCTGCAGCAACTCATCTCCTGCAATCTGCGACTGCGTGCCGATCTCGCCGATACTGTCCAAGTTGTAGGGAATTTCCATACCAGATAGAATTCCACAACGCTATTACATGCCGACATAACACGAGGAACACACTACATTTATTTTGGTATTTTGACTGATTTCCTATTCGGTCAATAATCAACTGAGATGGTGAGGAACACATTTTGATACTCCATTGACTGCGATGTTAACAACATTTCTAAAGTGATCCAGAATCCAGGGTCTCTTGTAGATCTACAACTGAACTTAATCAACTGTTTCCGGTAAGATTCCCAACATTTCCAGAAAATGTAATCAAGATCCATCCAGAACTTTCAGTTATCTAACCAACACAGCCAAAACCATCACCATAACAATCTGCCAGGAAACTGAGGACTGTGCAGAGGATATATACTTGAAGCTGATGAGATGAGCAGCGGGTGTGCAGGGCAGTACAGGTGACAGGTGCATGTGCTGATTACGGGTGTGGCAGGCAGAGCAGAGTGAGTTTAGCAGGAGGCTGGAGGAAGCTCCAGTCGGGTTCCCGAGAGCTGAGGGCTTTAAAAGCGAAAAGAAGCATTTTAAATTCTATTTCAGCTTTGACGGGAAGCCAGCGCAGAGACGCGAGCACGAGGGAAATGTGATCCCTCAATCTGGTTCCTGACCCGGAACACGAGCTGCCGTCTTGTGGCAACCTAACAGTATGCACTTGCAGTAATTCAACCTGAAAATAATAAAAACATGGAATAACTTTTCTGCATGTCTCTTTTTTCTTTGGTTAAAACCTGCCGGATTTAATAATAATGTGATTGAGAAAGAATCCAATATGTTTGATGTGGAACTGAAGGACAGGTCCGGATCAAAGACGTCTCCCAGGTTTTTGACAGGTTTTGTGGTGCCGGTGGAAAAGGCTAAGCCATCTGGGCCAACTGCACCACGAGGAAAAAAATATCTGAGATGTTTTGGGCCAAGAATCAGTACTTCAGTTTGATTTAAATTTAATAGTAGGGAGATTGTTGCGGACTGGAGCGAGGGGACCCCAGGGAACAGAGGACGGAGACGGGGCGAACGCTGAATTTGCATTTTACTGAGGCTCGTCAGAAAGCTCAACGTCCCGGAGCTGCACACAGGATAGCAGGTCGGCCGGAGCCCAACGAAAACAACTGGGTAACAAAAAGACACAGCCGAGAAGGAAAAACCAAAAAGCCAGCTCTAATACAAATCGCTCACAACAAAAGGAAAACGCTGCGCATGACCTGGGCGCACGGACCAGCTGCGGTCGGCAAGGCGAGGCGAGGCGAGGCGAGGCGAGACACAGGGACGGGGAGCGGCAGAACGACGTGGTCCAAAGAATAGTCCGACAGGGAGGGGTGGGCGGAGCAGGGTTTGTGATGGCTGGTGGTAATCTGCCTCAATCCGCCTCAGGTGTGTCCGAGGTGACCGCAGCCAATCCGCACGCCGCAGGTCCTGGAGTGAGAGGCAGACACAGGTGTGCGTAATAAGGCAAATCGTGAAGTGCAGCCACATGACCCTCACAGAGATTTCATTGTCACAACTCTTTATAACAAGGTTGATTTATTTGCTAGCTTTTTTATGTTTCTGCTTCCTCCGTCAGTCATCGTAGACGCTTTGATCTGACTTCTATGAATACGAACATAACCTGCATTCCTCATTTCCTGTAATGATCTTGCTCTCCGGTGTAACTATTTCATACTGTTATTTATCACAGCAGTGACGACCACCTCCTAGCATGAGCCCCATTCGACTGTGGAGGAGACAATATGATTGAGATTGCAGATGGCATAGATCTTCAGTTAAAATAAAGGCACCGTTACTTTGCTGCAAACTCAATTGTGTTTAAGAGCCAGCGTTATTTCATTCATCCCGATTCATTTGATCTTGTAGTTTAATGATGCCAGCCTGACCTCTGCCTATTTACGGGTTATTTACGTTCTTTTATTTAGTATTATAGTGACGCCAGCCCATCCTTCTTTGTTTCTTTGGGTGTGAATTTTCGTTACCCTGACGACCAGCCTGCCCCGTTCCAGTGTTTTTGTTATCTTTGTTAAAGAGTTTCAGACGTTTTCTCTCGCCTCCGTCTCTGCATTTTGGGGTCGAAACCTTTGAGTTCCAGACTGGAACATCGCAGATATGTAGCAGAGATGTAATTGAGCGTATATAGGCTCCTGTGGGCCTCATTGTTTGTTTGTTTTTTATTTTTTATCTCCAGACTGTTGTGCTGTTGCTGGACTTTTTCACAGTCTGGAAATAATAACGCAACTATAAGCAGGATTTTGTGTCTCCCTTGTTTCACAGTGGGACAGGCTTGATTTAGGAGTTCACACTTTCCGTCACACATAAAGGATTCTGATGTTGAACAGCTTTGAATAATTCTTGGCATTGATTTATGAGAGAGCCTCAATTTCATGTCACACCGGACACTCTGTTTAGCGGGGATCTGAGCGCCCAAAACCTCAAGAGTAAATCTTTCAGTCTCGTTAAATGAACCTGCAGCCGGTTAAAAAGTCCAAACCAATGCTTTACTGGGTTTGTCCTGGAAAAGTCAGCAATGGAACGGGATGCAAAGGTTACCGTTAAAAAAATAAAATGTTTTATAGTATCGCTGGTAAAGAAGCAAAAACATTCTACACTGTTTGGCATCTTCACAGGGAGGTCAGAACAAAGGGTTGTCTGTAGAGCAGCAGGAAGAGGCTCGCCTGTCTTGCTCAAGGGCGTGTCAGCAGGATGGCCTCAACACTGACTTCACCCGCCTGCTGTCTAAAACTGCATGTGTGGAAAAAAGAACAGAATCTGCATAATTCAGCATCTTCACAACAATCCAGAGGATAAACAGTTTAGAAACTTTAAATGAGCCAACATTGTATCCAGCAGAGTTGCAGCATGTCTGACTCTTTCAGTATTTCTGAGAGGATGGAGTTCTTGCTTTTAAAAGCTCTCTGAGAGCAGCAACTCCTTGAGTGTACGGAAGAAGAGAAACAACTTATTGCCCTGTCTGGCCTGACAATATATTTTTATCTACACCTTTTTATTCAGGGACTAATGACACGGTCACATTGGTTGCTTTCACATGTTGGTTGTAAATAAAATACAGTACGAAGCAGGTCCTTACACAGTGGCTGTGTGATTGTCTGGTGTGTCTCGAGAGCATCCCTCCTGCCAGCTTGCTCTTAATCATCCACACTCATTAGGGGAGAATAAAAAAAAGAACGCTGTTCAGTTTAATTGGCGATGGTTAAGAGAGAGAAAGAAAAATCTCCCTGGAGGTCTTACTAACGGTTTAAAATGATGTAGAAGAATCTTTCAGGCGCCTTGGTCCCTGGCCTTGCTTGAAGCTGTGCTCAGTGCTATTGATTGATTTGTGAGCTGAACATGTTATATTCCACACACACACACACTACTACTGTACTTTCATCTTGTCCCCTGAGGGGTTGTCACAGCAACCCAACCTTCTCCACTTCACCCTGTCCTTCGCATCGTCCTCCCCAACACCAGCCACTCTCATGTCCTTCCTCACTACGTCCATGTCTCTTCTCCTGGGTCGTCCTCTAGTCCTGTTCCCTGCAGTTCCATCCTCAGCATCCTTCTACCGATATAGTCCCTGTCTCTCCTCTGGACATGTCCAAACCATCAAAGTCTGGTCACTCTCGACTAATCTACCATCAACCACAGCGGGGTTGAGATGGTCGTCCTATGATCGAGAAGTTGGCGGTCCGATCCCCGGCTCAGGCACATGTGTACACTGTCGTTGTGTCCTTCGGCAAGACACTTCACCCACATTGCCCGGGCGCATGCGTGAGAGCAGAGTGTAACTGCTGTAAACCAATTCTACCTTCGGGTACAAATAAAGTCACCGTACACCTTTTTTCTACAGTCCTCTCCCTTCTTTACGTCTATTCCGTGTAGCTTCACTGTCCCCCCTGGGACCTTCTCATGTACACACATGTACTCTGTTTTACTCCTGCTCACCTTCATTCCTCTCTTTTCTAGAGCAGACCTCCACTTCTCTAGATTCTCCTCTACCTGCTCTCACTGCAGATCACAATGTCATCTGCAAACATCATACACCAAGGAGCTTCCTGTCTCACCTCCTCTGTTAGTCTATCCATCACCATGGCAAACAAAAAGGGGCTCAGAGCTGATCCCTGGTGCATCCCACCTCTACACTAAACTCCTGTTACTCCTACTGCACACTTCACTGCTGCCGTACAACTGTCCTACATGTCCTGAACTACGCTCTGCCACTCCAGACTTCTTCATGCAGTACTACAGTACCTCATGCAGTACCACAGTTCCTCTCTGGACACCCTGTCCTAGGCTCTCTCTAGATCTACAGAGACACAATGCAGCTCCGTCTGACCTTCCCTGTACTTCTACATTGCTAACCTCAATGTAAACTTTGCATCTGTGGTACTCTTCCTCGGCATAAAGCCATACTGCTGCTCACAAATACTTACTTCTGTCCTTAGTCTAGCCTCAACCAACTTTTGCCATAACTTCATCGTATGACTCATCAGCTTTATCCCCCGATAGTTTCCACAACTCTGTCTGTTTGTCTCGCTTCTTCTTGAAAATGGGCACCAGAACACTTCTCCTCCGTTCCTCTGGCATCTTCTTCCCTTCTAGGATTGTATTAAGCAACCGCATTACAGACTTTACAGCTATACCTTTCCTAGACACTTCCATACCTCCACAGGTATGTTATCCAGGCCAACTGCCTTCCCATTCTTCATCCTGTTCATTACCTTTCTAACTTCACACATGCTAATCTTTGTCACAGGTGCCTCTACTACCCTTTGTTCTCTCTCATTTTCCACATTCATTCATTCTTCTATCTTCCTAGCACACTACTGGCCTTTGTCAACGCCTTGTCGTCTCTATCCTTAATCCATCTAACATGCAATTTGGAAAGATGGTAAAATTATTCCCCTGCCTAAAGATGGAAGATTAGTATTTACTGGGCAAAACAGCAGACCCATCACTATTCTCCCTGTACTCAGCAAACTGATGGAGAGAATAGTTCATTCACAAATACATGATTATTTTAAAAGAACGGCTTGAACACCAGATGTCAACATGCTTACAGACACCACTATTCTACTTGTTCTGCTCTGACACAAATGATGGATGACTGGCTAAAGGAGATCAACAACTTGAGGATGGCAGGTGTTACTAGATCTAAGCGCAGCATTTGATGTCATTGATCATGAGCTCTAAATCGATAAATTGCAATGCTATGGATTTAGATCTAGTGCCATCACATTTATGAAGAGCTACCTCTCATGTAGAACCCAAATGGTTTATTATAAGTATGTCGACCAGGAAAGAGTTGAATTGTGGTGTACCACAAGGCAGCTGCCTTGGACCTCTCCTTTATTCCATCTTTACTAATGATTTGCCATCTGTCTTGCATAACGCAACTATACACATGTACGCTGATGATTCAACAGTTTATTATGCAGCAAATGAATGCCAAGAACTCAACCAGGTGTTATCTTCAGAATTAGAATTTGTTCATGATTGGATAAAACAAAACAAGTTGGTGCTTAATATTTCCAAACCATCAAAGTCTGGTCTCTCTGACCTTGTCTCAAAAAAGTCTAACCTTCACTGTCCCTCTTATTGTCTCATGTCTAATCCTGTCCAACCTGGTCACTCCCAAGGAGAACCTCAGCATCTTCATCTCCTCCACTTCGAGCTCTGTCTTGTCTCTGTATTTGGGATCCACACACCCGGTTCAGACATAACAGCATGTCGGGTAAAGGCTTGAGGAGATGGCTAATTGCTATATGTTTGATTTTCTCTAGCAGGGAGGAGGACGCAGAGGACAGGCGTGTGTTTGTTTGCTGTGGTGAACCCGTGTGGGACAAGCTGAAAGAAGAAGCTGATACTTAACTTTTTGAGACATTTTTCAAACCAATAATATTTGGAGGATTATGTGTTAAAAATGTATATTGAATATAATAAAGCAGCTCGTTCCTCTCCTAACTGGATCTACACCGTCCACATGGTGATCTGGATCATCACCAAAAGGTTCTGAATTGTTCTTGGTATCTTTATACACCAACCATTAAAAGTAAAAATGAATCAGAGTGTATTTCTAACTGAGTTTTGAATCCGTAAATTGGGTTTAATGTTAAAATTAGCGCTGTGGAAGTATTCTGAAGTGGAGGACAAAAACCTGGCGATTGAGCTGCTGTTCATTTTATTTTAAATACTGGTATTTAATATTTCCTGCTGCACTAGTCCAAGTCCAAAGTGAAGAAAGTATTTTATTTATTACCATATATGAATGTTCAAGCTACCACAGAAGTGCTCTGTTTAAGAGTCAAATATTGAGATAGTACCCACCTAACCACTCAAATAGTATTCTAGACTCAGAAAAGTTCAGGCCTGTTACTGTTATGCTTCTGCCATCGCTGAAAAAAAGAGTCAGATACAAGTTGTGAGTACTTTTTTTTTTATTTTCTTTAAACTTGTGCAACAACTTCAAAGGGTAAACTGCTTGTATTTCATTTTGTTTTCACAAATTCACAAATTAGTTGTGTTCATTATTTTCTAAATATTTTCTTTTCCTTTCTCAAACCGTTTACACACGATTGGTCTGCACTGGATTCTAATAATCAGGGTCTAGAATACTCAGCATCTTCAGCATCTTCCCTCGCTTACATGTAATATTTACTCAACCAATGTTCTCAGAAATCTTATTTCACGTGAATTAAAAATATCTTTATTTAAAATGATTCCTTTACACGATAAAAAATAGTTAGTTTTTCCTCCATCGCAACATTACGGGAGCGATATAATACCCCGGACTAATGGTAATACCAATTGGTGTGAATTAGCTCTATAAATAATGGGTGCACTTGTGAGCGTGCTGTGTGTGTGTGTGTGTGTGTGTGTGTGTGTGTGTGTAGTGTCTAGAAAAAGCCTACTAGCCTGGAGGACCCCCCCCCCCCCCCTCTGCCATGCATGACACTCCATATGGTGCATTTGGTGTTGTTAAAAATCATTAGAAAACTTTTGATTATTTTCATACAAAAACACTTTTCGTATAAATTGTACTTGCACAAGTAAATGTGGAGTTTTGGTGCAAAAAAAAAAAAAAAATGCCAGGGGTGTACAAAAACACAAAAATGAAAGTAGAGCCTCAACTGGACCCATACATAGTTGACATGGGGGCCAGTCACGGCAGGAATAAAAGACCAGATAGTAAAGATATAAATCAGGACTTTTATAAAGCAATAAATACTTTTAATAAATACCTTTTGTGTGATTGCTTGTTAAGACTTGGGTGAGTCTCGCCTACACCATTCTGAGGTTCTACCTTGTTGTTAAGTGTGTACTTTTATATAATCGTCTGTGAGTACAAGCTGAACATAAACAAGTTATCATATTGCCCCAACTGCATTCTCAGTATTTTACCATATCATTAAACAATAACCCCCCCCCCCCAATATTCTGACAGTAAATTACATTACTTATTGCCTGATGGATGATATACAGTATGCCCACTGATCAGTATCATACGTGTCAAAGCTTAAAATCTTATATATGTACAGTAATACCTTGACATACGAGTATAATTCGAATTGCTCGTAACTCAAATTGCTCGTATGTCGGTGTATTACTGTTTATATAATCTTATATACATTTTGTCTAGTCAAACTCACCCTTGGTTTCATTTAACCGAGTCCATTCTTTAGGGTTGGGTACTGTTCACATTTGAGCCAGTATGAAGCGAGCGTCCTGTGTTACGTTTTTTGTCAAGAATCTTTCATCTCTGTAGCTGTAGGAACAAAAGAGTAAATTTCCGATGTATACATTCTTCAATGTAATAGCTGGATGGAATATTACCACAGCATAAATACAAATAAATTATGCATGACGCGAGAATCAGTATGGAAATAAAGGACCAGTAATAACAATTAATTGAGGGCAGAAATACTTCATTGCAGGTTCTCGTCTACTCATTCCAGAGAAGTAGAACAAGCATTACCGCTGGTTCTGTTGCTCTTTGTCATGCCTAAAAGTATTTCCTGCAAATAATAGCAGTAACCAGGATTTAGATTCATGCACAGGTTTGTGACACATAAACGTTTGACTGCTTTACTGAATAGAATGTTTTTAAGAGGTCAGGTGTATATTGAGGCAAATGATCAACCAAAATGCTAAGCTAAGGCAACAAAGAGCCCCGGTTATCTCCAACAGCTTCTTGTCGAAGTAGCTAAGACATTGGACAATGCTGTTTGGCTTATTCTTCCCCATTGGCTCCCACTCGTGTAAATGTAGCTGCGACTGGGGAGCGTGCTCTTCAGAAAGCTGCTTCGATGAGCAGCCCTTCCTAACTTCCTGTTGAGGTTTCCATGGGCAAGATAATGACCTCCAGCGTGTTCCCAGTATCTGCTACGGGCTAACGAGGTTGCTCAGACAATTCCGCTGGTGACCGGGCAACACTCGTTATCAATTCGCGTTCTCTTCAAATAGTGTGTAGCTAAACCCCGGCCAGACATTGTTGAAGATGACTGGTTCTCTGGAGCCCTTAACACTAGCAAACATTCCTTCCTGCTAAAGAACATTTCCTTCCTGCTAAAGAACATTTCCTTTCTGCTAAAAAACATTTCCTTCCTGCTAGAGAACATTTCCTTCCTGCTGCAGAACATTTCCTTCCTGCTAAAGAACATTTCCTTTCTGCTGAAAAACATTTCCTTCCTGCTAAAGAACATTTCCTTCCTGCTGCAGAACATTTCCTTTCTGCTAGAGAACATTTCCTTTATGCTGAAAAACATTTCCTTCCTGCTAAAGAACATTTCCTTCCTGCTGGAGAACATTTCCTTCCTGCTAGACAACATTTCCTTTCTGCTGGAGAACATTTCCTTCCTGCTGGAGAACATTTCCTTCCTGCTAGAGAACATTTCCTTCCTGCTAGAGAACATTTCCTTCCTGCTGGAGAACATCTCCTTCCTGCTAGAGAACATTTCCTTCCTGCTGGAGAACATTTCCTTCCTGCTGGAGAACATTTCCTTCCTGCTAGAGAACATTTCCTTCCTGCTAGAGAACATTTCCTTCCTGCTAGAGAACATTTCCTTCCTGCTGGAGAACATTTCCTTCCTGCTGGAGAACATTTCCTTCCTGCTGGAGAACATTTCCTTCCTGCTGGAGAACATCTCCTTCCTGCTAGAGAACATTTCCTTCCTGCTGGAGAACATTTCCTTCCTGCTGGAGAACATTTCCTTCCTGCTAGAGAACATTTCCTTCCTGCTGGAGAACATTTCCTTCCTGCTAGAGAACATTTCCTTCCTTGTGAATCTCCAGAAATACCGGAAAAGCTTCTTCTCAATTCCAGCCAGCTGCTGGAACAAGTAGAATAACCGAGAAAAACCATTGTGACGTCTCGTTTTTCACGTTGATTTCTGGGTTAAAGGTTTTGTTTTTGAGACGGAGCTCATTCTTTAATTGTTGCCGGTACGGACCAGCCTCATTATTAACATCATAAAGGGCACTGTTCTAGTCCTGCTCTGAAGTCATCAATAACATCATCAGACTTTGGCTTTGTTTGTCCTATTTTACTGTAGTTAAGTCTTTGTCTAAACACCTCTCTCTCTTGCATTTAGTCTGGGTTTGACTTTGGTTACGTGGGCGGACAACAACGGTGGGGCGCTACTTTTTTATTCATGCCCCTCCCGAGTGGAGGTGCAGATGGGTAAATTCCTCTTTTCTAATTTTGGTTTAGTAGAAAGGTTATTTATTCTTCAGCGTTTACTTATTCTATCTTAAATACCTTTCCTGCTATATAGAATTCCACACGTGACGTAACTCAGAGAGAATCCCCCTACTGGGGCGAAGTGCAACTCCCGAGATGCAATCTTCTAGAGCAAACCTTTGTTTGCTCCGGCTTCTCGCTCGGCGTCTTAACACAGAGTTGCATATCGTTTTAGACCCTCCAGTCTGGTCACCACTAACCTTCATGAATGAGTTCACAAAGTCTTCCCCAGTGACGGTCTTGCGTTGACACCGTGAGGTTCCAGACCGTCCAGCCGTGCAGTGATCCCATGAGGACTCAGGCTGTTTTACTGTTACAACTTTGACTCATTCCGTTCATCCACATGAAACATTTATTCACAGACACGTACATACAGGGTTTTAAGTCTAGACTTTAACAACAACAACACACAGATCTGTATACTTTATGTCTTTCTTATATATCTATATATATATATATATATTATAGTGCTGCACAATAGTACCGGTTGGGAAACGTTTCTGCGCACGCCGACAGGACTGATGTTGATCCCTATCCGCCTGGTTAGGAACGGAGAAACACAGCGTTCCGCGCGATAGGACCGCCGTCCCTACCCGCCTTCTCCGGGTGTCTCACCTTCAGGCAGGTCTGCTCTCTGGCTCGAATCCCGTCAACCCGATCCCCCAGGGACTGGCATGCGAAGGATTGGCCCCGGAAAAGGGTCTTAGTGAATTAGAGTGTGCACCCTCTAATCAATTCTTCCAAGCCAGCCCACCGCAGACGGGTGTATTGGATCCTGCCGACAACGCCAATTAATGTCAGGTTTGTGACACTGTAAAAGAGAGAAAATCAGAACCAAGCCCCAAAGATTCAACCCAATAACAAGGGAGAGTGGCTGCTGCTAGCTTCGTCCTCGATTCTCCTTGGTCTGCAGCTTGTTCATTTCCTCTTCTCAGTCTCACACCAGTTTCCTCATCGCTCAACTCCAAATCACCACCACACAAACACTATTCAAGGACCACGTCCCAAGCGAGCATATGATCTCCCAGGGCCGCGCCCTTATCAGCTCCAACTCACCCCCACACAACACAACACAGCTGTTTAACTCCTAAGCGA
This sequence comes from Brachionichthys hirsutus, assembly GCF_040956055.1. Lineage (NCBI taxonomy): Eukaryota > Metazoa > Chordata > Actinopteri > Lophiiformes > Brachionichthyidae > Brachionichthys > Brachionichthys hirsutus. The sequence continues at coordinate 12,102,827 of NC_090909.1, forward strand.
GTCCAACACAAATATCCTCATACGTTCATTCTGGTGCACCTCCATTCATGCTCAAACAATAAAAGCACGTTTTTGCAAATACAGTTTGATTTTTTAAAGACCGGTCCCTTAATTGATTTTTCTCAGACGTTTGATCCCGTTAATTTATACTTAAAAGTATTAATTATATTGAATTACTCCGTTAATTTATACTTAAAAGTATTAATTATATTGAATTACTCCTCATAAGGCCCGTTAATTTACTCGTACCCAGACGTTTGATCCCGTTAATTTATACTTAAAAGTATTAATTATATTGAATTACTCCTAATAAGACCTGGTAATTCCTTAAACGTCTGGATTATTTATTTAGTAGCCTTGTAATTCCTTAAACGTCATTGGAAGTGTGTGGACATAATCATAGTAAATATAATATTTATTCACTGATCCACTGGAAGTGTGTGGACATAATCCCAGCAAATACAATATTTATTTACCGATCCCGTTAATTTACTCGTACCCAGACGTTTGATCCCGTTAATTTATACTTAAAAGTATTAATTATATTGAATTACTCCTAATAAGACCTTGTAATTCCTTAAACGTCTGGATTATTTATTTAGTAGCCATGGACTTACATATGGGCCTCTGCCCTTCCTGTTTGTGCACAGTCTCACAACACTTCCCGCTTTAATTTCACTTCCCTGTTTTTAAGTAAGTTGGAAAAAATGTTACGTATTAAATACCAGCAATACCTGTAGTCACCCGATGCAAGCCTGGTTCTTGGGACCCGTTGTCCGGGCGGGCAGCCGGCGCCGGAAGGGGGAGGCCCGTCCCCTTCAATGGGGAGACGCGGTGTACAGATTTTGTGGTGTCCTCGGTCCAGCGGCGGTTGCCCGTCCAGATGTGGGTCCCGGGTTTCGGCACCAATTAATGTTGGGTCTAAAATGAATAAACCCAAAGAGGCCTTGCACCGAAGAGACGAAACGAGGCAAAACTGTAGATTATTAGATTTATTAAGACAGCTGTCAGCCGGGAGGGATGGAGAGACGCAAGTAGTTAGCTTCGTTCGGCTTCACCAAGACACCCCCCCCTTTCTTGGTCGACACACAGTTTTTATAAGCGTGAGTAAGGTCAAGAAGAACAGAGTGGCTCTGTCCTAACTCCTACTGATTGGTGTGTTATTGATAAGCACCAGGCGAAGAATGATTTGACAAACATAGGCTACTGAAGATCAGGAATACACAATGGAGTGCTTTGTCTCCACTCAGGCTGCAGACAAGATGTGTACGTGCGCAAATCACCCAGACATGAAGACTCCAACCTTGGGCAGATAGCTCTTCGAAACAATACGAAGCGTTCCCTTCTTCAGTCTAGTCAGCATATAACAGATCTCCGATTGTCACTAACTCAGCAGTTAGTCACATGATAGAAGACGAACGACAAGGGGGGTTTGAGCATTAAAGAGGATTATACACAGATGTTCTGAGAAATACACAAATATATGGAACGATCTGTTTAAGCAACTTCACAGTTTAATGTTAAAATTAGCGCTGTGGAAGTATTCTGAAGTGGAGGACAAAAACCTGGCGATTGAGCTGCTGTTCATTTTATTTTAAATACTGGTATTTAATATTTCCTGCTGCACTAGTCCAAGTCCAAAGTGAAGAAAGTATTTTATTTATTACCATATATGAATGTTCAAGCTACCACAGAAGTGCTCTGTTTAAGAGTCAAATATTGAGATAGTACCCACCTAACCACTCAAATAGTATTCTAGACTCAGAAAAGTTCAGGCCTGTTACTGTTATGCTTCTGCCATCGCTGAAAAAAAGAGTCAGATACAAGTTGTGAGTACTTTTTTTTTTATTTTCTTTAAACTTGTGCAACAACTTCAAAGGGTAAACTGCTTGTATTTCATTTTGTTTTCACAAATTCACAAATTAGTTGTGTTCATTATTTTCTAAATATTTTCTTTTCCTTTCTCAAACCGTTTACACACGATTGGTCTGCACTGGATTCTAATAATCAGGGTCTAGAATACTCAGCATCTTCAGCATCTTCCCTCGCTTACATGTAATATTTACTCAACCAATGTTCTCAGAAATCTTATTTCACGTGAATTAAAAATATCTTTATTTAAAATGATTCCTTTACACGATAAAAAATAGTTAGTTTTTCCTCCATCGCAACATTACGGGAGCGATATAATACCCCGGACTAATGGTAATACCAATTGGTGTGAATTAGCTCTATAAATAATGGGTGCACTTGTGAGCGTGCTGTGTGTGTGTGTGTGTGTGTGTGTGTGTGTGTGTGTAGTGTCTAGAAAAAGCCTACTAGCCTGGAGGACCCCCCCCCCCCCCCCTCTGCCATGCATGACACTCCATATGGTGCATTTGGTGTTGTTAAAAATCATTAGAAAACTTTTGATTATTTTCATACAAAAACACTTTTCGTATAAATTGTACTTGCACAAGTAAATGTGGAGTTTTGGTGCAAAAAAAAAAAAAAAATGCCAGGGGTGTACAAAAACACAAAAATGAAAGTAGAGCCTCAACTGGACCCATACATAGTTGACATGGGGGCCAGTCACGGCAGGAATAAAAGACCAGATAGTAAAGATATAAATCAGGACTTTTATAAAGCAATAAATACTTTTAATAAATACCTTTTGTGTGATTGCTTGTTAAGACTTGGGTGAGTCTCGCCTACACCATTCTGAGGTTCTACCTTGTTGTTAAGTGTGTACTTTTATATAATCGTCTGTGAGTACAAGCTGAACATAAACAAGTTATCATATTGCCCCAACTGCATTCTCAGTATTTTACCATATCATTAAACAATAACCCCCCCCCCCCAATATTCTGACAGTAAATTACATTACTTATTGCCTGATGGATGATATACAGTATGCCCACTGATCAGTATCATACGTGTCAAAGCTTAAAATCTTATATATGTACAGTAATACCTTGACATACGAGTATAATTCGAATTGCTCGTAACTCAAATTGCTCGTATGTCGGTGTATTACTGTTTATATAATCTTATATACATTTTGTCTAGTCAAACTCACCCTTGGTTTCATTTAACCGAGTCCATTCTTTAGGGTTGGGTACTGTTCACATTTGAGCCAGTATGAAGCGAGCGTCCTGTGTTACGTTTTTTGTCAAGAATCTTTCATCTCTGTAGCTGTAGGAACAAAAGAGTAAATTTCCGATGTATACATTCTTCAATGTAATAGCTGGATGGAATATTACCACAGCATAAATACAAATAAATTATGCATGACGCGAGAATCAGTATGGAAATAAAGGACCAGTAATAACAATTAATTGAGGGCAGAAATACTTCATTGCAGGTTCTCGTCTACTCATTCCAGAGAAGTAGAACAAGCATTACCGCTGGTTCTGTTGCTCTTTGTCATGCCTAAAAGTATTTCCTGCAAATAATAGCAGTAACCAGGATTTAGATTCATGCACAGGTTTGTGACACATAAACGTTTGACTGCTTTACTGAATAGAATGTTTTTAAGAGGTCAGGTGTATATTGAGGCAAATGATCAACCAAAATGCTAAGCTAAGGCAACAAAGAGCCCCGGTTATCTCCAACAGCTTCTTGTCGAAGTAGCTAAGACATTGGACAATGCTGTTTGGCTTATTCTTCCCCATTGGCTCCCACTCGTGTAAATGTAGCTGCGACTGGGGAGCGTGCTCTTCAGAAAGCTGCTTCGATGAGCAGCCCTTCCTAACTTCCTGTTGAGGTTTCCATGGGCAAGATAATGACCTCCAGCGTGTTCCCAGTATCTGCTACGGGCTAACGAGGTTGCTCAGACAATTCCGCTGGTGACCGGGCAACACTCGTTATCAATTCGCGTTCTCTTCAAATAGTGTGTAGCTAAACCCCGGCCAGACATTGTTGAAGATGACTGGTTCTCTGGAGCCCTTAACACTAGCAAACATTCCTTCCTGCTAAAGAACATTTCCTTCCTGCTAAAGAACATTTCCTTTCTGCTAAAAAACATTTCCTTCCTGCTAGAGAACATTTCCTTCCTGCTGCAGAACATTTCCTTCCTGCTAAAGAACATTTCCTTTCTGCTGAAAAACATTTCCTTCCTGCTAAAGAACATTTCCTTCCTGCTGCAGAACATTTCCTTTCTGCTAGAGAACATTTCCTTTATGCTGAAAAACATTTCCTTCCTGCTAAAGAACATTTCCTTCCTGCTGGAGAACATTTCCTTCCTGCTAGACAACATTTCCTTTCTGCTGGAGAACATTTCCTTCCTGCTGGAGAACATTTCCTTCCTGCTAGAGAACATTTCCTTCCTGCTAGAGAACATTTCCTTCCTGCTGGAGAACATCTCCTTCCTGCTAGAGAACATTTCCTTCCTGCTGGAGAACATTTCCTTCCTGCTGGAGAACATTTCCTTCCTGCTAGAGAACATTTCCTTCCTGCTAGAGAACATTTCCTTCCTGCTAGAGAACATTTCCTTCCTGCTGGAGAACATTTCCTTCCTGCTGGAGAACATTTCCTTCCTGCTGGAGAACATTTCCTTCCTGCTGGAGAACATCTCCTTCCTGCTAGAGAACATTTCCTTCCTGCTGGAGAACATTTCCTTCCTGCTGGAGAACATTTCCTTCCTGCTAGAGAACATTTCCTTCCTGCTGGAGAACATTTCCTTCCTGCTAGAGAACATTTCCTTCCTTGTGAATCTCCAGAAATACCGGAAAAGCTTCTTCTCAATTCCAGCCAGCTGCTGGAACAAGTAGAATAACCGAGAAAAACCATTGTGACGTCTCGTTTTTCATGTTTGCAAGGCACGTAGGCAAGTATCAAGCAGGAAGCACTTCAAAATAAAAACGGCATAAAGGAAATTGCGACAAAACAAAAAGATAAGGAAGTGTTATACATAAAACACAGACCTTAATAAGAGTCATTTACAGTGTCCGCTCTTTGATCCGGGGGGGGGGGGGGGGGGGATTGAATCGCAGTTGAAAAGTGGTTGAAATGAACTGCTCGTGTTGCCGACCACAACGGAAGTGCAAAGTGAGAAGTTCGTCTGCTAACTGTGAATAGATTTGATAACTTTTCCTTTCACGGCTTCGTTTATCATTTTGGCCTGGTATTTTCAGAATCGCAGCGTTATTTTACATCAGGGGTGCCCACACTTTTTCAGCATGCGAGCTACTTTTAAAATGACCAGGTCGCAAAGATCTACCCACTAAAAAAATGCTAAACATAGAAGTATTTTCAAATATATCGAGGATTCTTTATTTACAAGGTATGCTGATGTACCCTGCGTAACCGCATGAGCCAATATTGCACAACACAACTGAATTAACTATGAAAATGTTTTGTAATTACATCAGGTTTGGAAGTACTTCTTGTTATTTATGATGACGTCACTCACGCAGAACGATGCCTCGTGAAAAATGACTGCTGTCCGGACAACTGGGATTTTAATTCATTAACTTTTCTGTTTCTCAGCTCGCTTTTCGGTGGAAAGTCGGTGTCGTATTGTTGTTATTGCGATTGTAGACTGGCAGTGTAAATGCAGCCCAGCTGCTTGACGTTTATTTTGAAATGTACGCTCTTATTTTGTAGTGCAAGGCGAAGTTGCAGCTGTGCTAGCGTTAGCGGCAGAGAGGAACGCTCAGGTGCAGCGCTGCTAGTTCTTTAGTTTAAGTTTCATTACTCCGAGTATCTGATGAAGAGTACTGCAGGAAGAAAACTGCCTCTTGCTCGTGTTGAAGCAGCCGAAGTGTTCTCCGGTGATCAATAAATAAAACATCTGTCTGGAGAGCGATCGATGGGCGGCACAGGCAGAAAGGCGTTTAAACGACATCGTGAAACAAACTCCGCCTCCCATTCCGCGTTAAAGTTATATGTTTCTGTCTTCTTACTCGGTCCAGCAATGGTGATAATCTTTCTTTAGTTTTAAAGAAAAAAGGGAGGGCTGAAGATCAGAGATAACTCGTGACTCGTGTTCTGAGTGAGTGTGTCTGTGTGTGCGTCCAGCCCCTCCCCCCCCCCGGGAGCGAGTGAGTGAGGAAGAGAGAGAGAGCGTGGAGCGGCGACACTGCGGTTTGCGCCTATTTGCATGTGCGGTCAGAAAAAACAAGTCGTCATCTGACTGGCTGCCCTACATGTCAATCAAGAAATATGTCGCGATCGACCGACTTTCCCTTCGCGATCGACGTAATGGGCACCCCTGTTTTACATTTTCCCGTATTTACACATTTCCCCATGGTAATTTCCACAGTACGGCGTACTGCTCAAAAATCAACGTTTTGGTTGACAAGTATTCCATGTCGTCAATCATCATAGCATGACAGTGTGGCAAATAAATCTGAACTAATTATTTCAAGAATGATTTCATAAAACAGTTTACCTGTAGCAAAACATACTCAATAAATATTACAAGTTTATAAAAACTTGGCTTGAATTGTTAAGGTATGAATGAAAGCATGAACCGTATGAATGTGTGCATGGATGGGTGAATGCCGGTCTGTGTTGTAAAGCATTAACTACAAGCAAACATCAGGATGTAAAAACACATAAGACACAATCAGTGATTGATCAGGGTTGGGATAATAATGTCGCATCACTGGAGGTGTTACAGTGAAAACTAGAACTAAGTGCAGCAACGCCTGCAGGGGCGACGCGTTCCTCTCTGAGACACAGATTCGGAACAGGCCAGTTTAAGGGGAATTCCTCCTCAGTAGAAAAGACAGCCTCCAGATTTGATTCCAGTACCCAACCCTACCATTTGTTAATTTTATTCACAATGTCTGACAAGAAATGTCTTTTAACAAGCATTTATTCCTATCCTACAGCTGGAATCTACATATTCACTCAATAGCTGAGGCGCTTTTCCAGCCGCTCTTGAACTGCGCGGTGAAGGAGCGGCTGAGCAGCGCGTGATTGGTCCAGTTCTTTTAGCTTGATCCACCTTAAACTAGTTTCTCTAATTTCTCTTTTGACTCCTGGGCTTTTGAAATTCCTGCTGCCCGTTGTTTTCTGCGTTGCCAAAGTGGGAAGAGTGACGAGGAAACACGCTGAACAGGTTCAAGTTATTTCCACAGGAAATATTGTAGAGTCGCTTGTGCCTAGCTATGTGTAAAGAAAAAAATAATTGCTTTTCACCGATGCACCCTCCAACACCCTCATGGACCCCCCCCCCCCCCCCCCCCCCCCCCCACAGCATTCCCCAGTGTCTGATCACTGCAGGTGAGACGTGGAACAGGGAGTGCGAGCCCGGTGTTAGGCCATGGTCTCTTTTCCTGGCAGTCGGCGGTCGTTGAAGGTGTGCAGGCTGATGACCTCCTCTGTTTTCACGATGACAGGCGGCTGAGGCTTGTGTTTGAGTCGGCGCTGGCACTTCAGGGAAACCCGCAGTTCGTCCACCATCGCGCTGCAGAAGGACGTCTGCAGAGGAGAAAAGGACAGACAGAATGGGTCTCAGACTTGGAGCAGGAGTGAAAGTCCCTGTCCCGATGCTATGCTACGCAAAGTCTCTGTTTGTTCTCAGTCGTCCAGCTCGAGGTAAATCACGAAGAGCAGAAACAAGGAATCAATGAAGAGGCTTCTTCAGTTCAGAGAGGCGGTGATACGTCTTCAACCGAACTTAAACAAGTATAGTTGATTCTTCATTTTTGCGTTTCTTGAGAACGCTCATCCTAAATCAGTAGATATTTACAGTACATAGGAGCAGGGTGGGGCCAGGAGCAATGCGGAAGTGTGCTGGGCAGAGGTGCAGGTTCATGGGCAGTAGTAACCTCAAGGCAGCATAGTGCTGTTAGTACATGTAGTATATGAGAGTAGTGTTTGTGTTACACGTATGCTTGTGTTTTTGATGCCATTTGTCTGCTGGAATGATCGTGATAAAAAAGAAAATCTGAAGCCGGATCTTGGTCTAACTTTGATCCCATTAAATTCTGAGAGCGATCCGCATACCCATCTGGATACAAAAAAAATCAAATCACAGTCATGAAGGGGTCCGATATGAACATGATCATGCAAAATGTCTTCTGGATCTGATCCAGAATGAGGTCAGGAACAAATATTAGTGTATAAAGATACCGAGAACAATCTAGAACCTTCTGGTGCTGATCCAGATCACCATGTGGACGGTGTAGATCCAGTTAGGAGGGGAACGAGCTCCTTGGAGGAGGTCTGTGCTCTCTGAGTGCTTTTCTAGCTTTCACTGATTATAAAGCACAATTCCAATCGCATTTGTTTGTTGCAGGATTCGATAATTGTATTAGAAAGTCCATTCCCACCCCCAACTGCTCCAGGCACACCGACCATGGTGGCACCTGCACCCTATGTCCCGATCATACATGTTACAGGGCCCCCTATGCTATGGTATTTTTCACAGTGTATTGCTGCTGCTTGTCTAAGCCACTCTGAGAAAGGCTTTTTAACGGTCATCGAGCTCACACTCAGGGGACACTTTGCCACCATGGCTGTCTGATGCGACTGTTGAGGGACATTGGATTAGAGTCTTTAACAATCAGATGCAGCTGGAACCACAATTTAGTGGGATAGCTCTGGGAACGGGCCTGTCCATTTTAAGGCCAAAAGGAAATGGTGCATTTATTCCAGGTAATTATTTACATGGACGTGATCGTAGACATGAAACATGGTTAATACAACTGTTTATCATCAGCCCCAGTTAAATGTTATTTTAATGTTGTCCTGTATGGATCATTTAAGGGCAGAAACCCAATAGCATCCAGAAACAAATGCTTTTGTTCTTGTTTTGTTCATCTTACAGCATCATTTTTGTGGGTTTTCTTCTCACCTGGTGAGAAAAATTATTTAACTAGAGTTTGAAATTCCCAAAGGAAATTTAGACCCCCTTTCGTCACGCGATGCTGGCATTAGAAAGTGCTTAAACTTGATGTAAATGTATACCAATCATTGAAGCGCCAGTCACAAGTTGATCCCACTTCATGGTGGATTCATGTGTAAATGATTTCTATCAAGAGATTATAAAATGTGATTAATTAATCTTTTTTAATCTCACCTGCTGAGAAAAGTCCTCAAGTTGAGGTATTTTCATTTAAAGTCATTACATTATTGTGGCAGATCAAAAGTTTGATTTAAAACAAAAAGTATCTTTATAAAGTCATTGATCGTTTTTAACAGGGGCAGTATTGCTTATCAATCTCCAAATAATTAGAACATAAAATAAAACATCAGGTCCATATAAGGAGCTGTAAGTTAACACATCAAAACACAGAACACTTTTCTGATCAATACAAGTATTGAACCCTGAACTTGTTGCTTTTCCTCTGCTTCAAATAATATAAAATAATACAGACCCATCAATCACAGAGCTCTAAGTTAGCATGTTAGCACGTCAACAATAGCATTGTTCATCATCACAGAATAAAGTGCTGAACTCAGATCTATCACAGAGGACAGAGCAGCCACTCTGACCAGACGCGGGGTGTCTCCTCCCGTTTAGCTTGGTGAAGATCTTTGCTACAGCGCGCTAAACTGCTAACTGTTAGCTGCTAACGTTAGCTGCAGCTGCACTCGTGACTGGGTGCTTTACGCTCCTCACCTTGCCCTTCCAACTACAATGGGAGCCTCCACCCAAACGCAATGAGAGCCAATCAACGTCCACTTCAGGGTTTCACTGACTATTCCACCCACAACAACTCAAGCACAAAAAGCCCAATGCATAAAAATGGATTTTATAAAAAAGGCAATACAAAAACAGTAAAATTAGAGATTAAAAATGAGATTAATGTGATTTAAAAACATTATGTGCTAAATATGACTCATTAATTAATTAATCAATCACAATTAACGCAATCATTTGACACCCCTAGTGTATATCAAACATTTATTTTTGCATGTAGAGATTTATTTGTTTTTCTTTTTGGTGTTTCTGTCAACACTGGGGCATAGCGTACATTCTAATGAAATTCTCAAATAAAAAGAGGTTCGATCACATCCCCTTCACGGCAACCTCGGTACTGTAGAGATCTGCCGTGCAAAGTGAACAAGAGAATGCTGTTTTATACATTTGAGTGATCAGACTAGAAAGATGCTCTATAATTAGAACTATTACAGTAATATCCTTTAATTATCACAAAATCTACACACTGTAGATTCAAATACTATTAACATTCTGTAAATACCTTAATGCACTGTGGGAACTGTGACAAGTATTGTGCTGTAAATCTATGAGAACAGAGTTTTGAACTATACGTATTAATCAACAGTGATATATCATAATTCTAAAATACTCTAAGAAAATACACAGTACATTGGTCAGGTGAAGCTGGTGCCAATTAATCTCTGAAAAAGTGCAGTGAAGTTTTACAATGTATTAAAAAAGCTCAATAAAAAACTGCTCAGCTAAAGTCATTGAGTGTCGAGTGAAAAGGAACGTGTCTGTTAGCTTCAGCAGCAGCCTAGCTAACTAGCCACTCCACAACACCAGGATGTCATTAAAGTCGCTGATGCCTCATGTATGGCTTCATCTTCAAGAATCATGCATCAATTTTCCATGACTGACCATAATCACGGGTGCAGCTAACATGCTAACACTAGCTGTGCTGCTGCAGGGGACTCATCTTTCAGGTGGGAAATGCTTCAGCTTCCGGAACAGATGCACATGAATCTGACTTGCTTGTAGCCAAACGCATCAGACGTGCTAACATTTTCCCGGCCGCTCGCCCTCATTCAGATGTGCAGCACTGTCAGGTCGGGAACCAGTCCAGCAATTCAAATCCCTACTCTGTGCTGGGGATGCAGTTTTGGCTTTTTACCATTGAAAGTAACTTTAATCAACAATATTAGTTGCAGCTGAACGTAAAGGTTCGTAAAAATGAAGTCATTTGCGATGGTGGTTAAAGTCTAGCTGGGATCCATGGCAACAGCAGAATTCCTCACGTTTCTTATCTCGTTGTCGCCATTGGGCCTAAGTGAATAAACGCAAAGAAACTGCAGACCACATGATAGTAAGAGATTCCGCAGATTGGAACACAGATAAAAGCTTTAAACTTGATGTAACTTTTCAAAATAAAATATATGTAGCATATATTTTATTCTCATTTATAGCTGTATTTTCCAGGAGACCGCCTCTCATGGCATTTGTGGCAATATATTCTGGTATCTTCTTCTTTTCTTTTCTTTTAATAGGCAGTAGACATGAATATTGGAAATACTTCTTACCTTTTCAAGTTGTGCGTTCTGCTTGGACTTGTACAGGAACTCTCCTACAGCCACGAACACAGAGAGGACAAGTCCAGCAGCCAGGACGATGAAGATCCCGCCGATGTTCTGCACCCCAAGGGCGCTGGCCTCCTTGCTGTCCTCCTCTGGACAGCCGTTTCCTCTCCACCACTTCTCCTTCATCATGTGCAGCTTCCCTTCCTCTTGAAGCTGCAGGATGGCAATAGTGATCCTATCTCTGTATGGAGAGCCTGAAGGAGCAAAAGACGAAAGCAGCATGAGCAACCAACGTGACAGAACCTGTCCCGCTATCTTGTCGAAGATTATGCCAACGGGCATCTTTATTAAAATCTGGGTTCTAAGTCCTGCCAGGAGCCGCGTGCCATTGCATCCATGTTAGTGCTTGTGTTATAATGAGGTGTGGTCAGCAGAACCACTGCCCAACGAAAGCCTGCTCCAAATTCAGTTCCCTCTGTCACTGGAGCTTTTCTGTGTGGAGTTTGCATGTACAGATATTTTCTGTATGTCTTGTTGGTGCATGGCACAACCATGTTTATGCCTGTAGTAGTTTTCTCTGTGCTGGAAGTAGGCGTGGCTCAAGCAGAGATCCAGCAGCGTGCAGATGTGGTCTGGGGTGAGGTGTGTTCTGTTCAGTGGTATTTGGTCTTGCAGAAGTTTTCTTTTTAAAACCCTAACTGCTTCTGTGGTTGCAGTGCAGGTGAAAAGTGACGTCATATGAGACCCTGGTTTCATCCGGGTCCAGTTTTATTTCCCGAGCCTTGCATGTAAAATCCTGGGAGTTTTTTTTTTCACACGGTATGGAGTGCTGCCGACAAGAGGCGCTCGCAAGGTGGCCAATTGTTAGGCAAGGTTGTAAGCGACCGACTTGATGCTGCTGACAATGAGTCTGAGGGAGGTCGGAGGTACCTCCTTCAGACTCATTGGCGCGGTATGGTAGCATCACTAATTCTGTTACAAGGATGCAGCCCTCCTCCAGTCGGATGGGTTTATTGATGGGACAGATGACCGAGAGCCTGACACATCCCACAGTGTAGACAAGTGATGCTGGTTAAATAGGGAAAAGGAATTTTGAGTTGTCACTCTCATTGTGTAGTTCATTACTTCACCATGAGTGACTATATCTTGAAAATGATAACCATAACGCTCGACTACTGTCACGCCTCGAGGCGGGGCGGGGCCATTCCCTCACTTTCTCTCCCTGTCTGCACCTCTCAGAGCTCCTGCAATCAGCATCATGCCCATCACCTGTGCTCCTGCCACCACCTGCACCTCATCAGCCCGGACACTACTTGAGCTCAGCTCAGTCACCACACCCGTGCCAGATTGTCAGTGATGTTTCCTGCTTTCCGGCCCTTCAGACCAGACCTCCCGTGCACCGACCCTCGCCTGCTTCCCGGACCTGCCTCTTCGCCTGCCCCTTGTGTTTCGGCTGCTGGACCTGCCTGATCACCCGGTGTCTGACCCTCGCCTGCCCCTTGGACTTCCTCGTGCCTGCCCCCCCCCCCCCCCCCCCCCGGACCCGTCGGCCTGACCTGCCTGTCCTACCCGCCGATAAAGGCTCTGTTCGCACATTTGCTCGTCTGCCTTGCGTTTAGGTCCTAACCTGCCTTAGGCCGTGACAACTACCTTGAAGGTATTTATTGTACGTTAGCTGAGTCAGTCAAACACGAGGAGATCCTAAGGAATCCATGCTAATATTGTCCGACATACTAGACGTGCTACTGCAGGCTTTTATGAGTTTGTGTGCATAAATCCAGAATGATCTCTTCTTTCATGGCATTATGTCAAAAACATTGATTTTGGTCACCTCACTGTGAAGGAGACAAACTCTTTTTAAGCTTTCTCTCACATAATCGTAAAAAAAATATTCCATCCATCCACCTTCCACTGCTTATCCGGGGTCGGGTCGCGGAGGCAACAGACAGCAGGGATTTCCAGACCCTCTCCCCAGCTACCTCCTCCAGGGGGATCCCGATGTGTTCCCAGGCCAGCCAAGAGACATAGTCTCTCCGGCGTGCCCAAGGTCTTCTCCGAGGCCTCTTCCCAGTGGAACATGCATGGAACACCTCCATCCTAAATAGATGCTCCTGTCACCTCAACTGACTCCTGTCCATGTGGAGGTGCAGAGGTTCTACTCCGAGTTCCTCCCTCGTCACTGAGCTCCTCACCCTGTCTCTCAGGGTGCGCCCAGACACTCTGGTGAGGAAACTCATTTCAACCGCTTGTATCCGAGAACTTGTCCTTTCGGTCCTGACCCGAAGCTCATAAGCATCGGTGAGAGGAGGAACATAGATTGACCAGTAAATCGAGAGCTGTAATTTTTACCTCTGTTTCTTCTTCACCAAGACAGATCTGTACAACGACTGCAGCCGCTGCATCGATCCGTCTGTCAATCTCACGCTCCATCCTGTCCTCACTCAAGAACAAGACCCCCAAGACACTTGAACTCCTCCACTTGAGGCCAAGACTCCCCACCAACCCAAGCTCTGACTTCAATCATACAGGGACTGGACAGCCCTCAGCCAAGGGCATTGGACACCATACTGTCGAAGCACCGCACACAAGATACTACAAGGGACGCAGTCAAACGGCTACTATAAAGGCGTTTGACCTCTCATATCTGTCTGATCTTCCTCTCCAGCACCCTGCAATAGACTTTCTCCGTATAATAGTTATAATAATTTACACATTTCTTCATGATGGTCTTTGTGTTTGTTCTGAGTTGTAATGTGAAAAAAATGCATGAAAAAAAAAGCTGTGTTTCTTTTGGAGGGCTAAAAATGCATATTTTCACTATGTCAGGAGTACCAGCGTGGTTGAAAATGTGCTTTTCAATTTTTTTCTTCATTGACAGACAATAGAATTGGATATTTGTGCTAATACTCTTTCATCTGGAAGAACACATTTTTGTTTCTCATTCTGGATTGCGCATGACCTGTCATCCCACTTTCCACTGCGTTCTGATTCGAAAGATTCAGGGGTGCCATGTGGGCACACATGCAGCAGCCTCTTTTCACCTCACAAATTAACATGGTTTATTAAGTCATTACAGGAATAAAAAGATGTTCTCTCAGTCAACCAGACTCCACAGAAACCGTCAGAGATTCTGGCCTCCCTGACTTTTCTGGCAGCAACCTTGCCAGTTCCTAGGTCCTTCCTCACAGCCTTGACAAGGACTATGTTTTAATTTATATTGAGTCCTCACCAAGAGCATGTTAAAAGAGATATTATGTACAAGCCCTTGGATAAAGGTGGAAAAGCAGTTCCAGAACTTGGCGTGAAATTGGAAGCCTTGTTTTTAACGCCAATATTAAATGCGGTCTTAAGTGATAAGAACACCAGTCTCTGGACGTACTTTGCAAAATTTTGGGTTGGTCAAAACATTTTGTCCAGAGTGGGTGGAAGACTCCCTCTTAGTACTCCACATGCTGAAACAAGGCCGGCACTATATAATAAGGCTGTTACTATTCTAAAACGAGTCAATCTTGGAAAGTGTTCAAAAGAATTTGCAAAGAGAGTAGTTATTGAAGAGAGTTTGTCAGCCCGGACATTACGCTTAACACCTGTGCAAACTTTAACAACAACAAAATGTATTCAAGTGTGGAAAAATGTTAACTCCCCCTTTCTTTTGAACACACATAAGGATCTGGCCTGGAAAGCGGTGCATGATCGTATGCCGACACGAGCCTTTCTTAAGAAAAGACGATGTTCTAGGTCTGCCAAATGTCCAAGGTTGAACTGTTTTAATGATGAGAATGTGAACCACATGTTTTGGTATTGCTCCTTTGCCCGGAAAGTGTTTGCAATCCTAAAGCTGTGGTTATCGGAGCTCTATAGAGAACCAAATGAAAAAGATATTTTATATGGTGACTTTGACCCAGGCGATTGTGAAAAATGTGAAAGATGGTGGGCTGTCATTAATTGTATCAAAGAAGGGATGTGGAAGGGTAGAAATTTACTAGTATTCAAGAAATTTTATTTATCCCCAGAATCAGTTGTAAAAGCAGGACTTTCAACTGTTAATGATTATATTCTTAGAGATAAGGCAAGGTTTGATGCTGCAGAACTAAGAAAGTTGTGGAAATTGGGGAATGTTTTAATGAGCAAGTTAGTGTTGACACTGTGAGCTCAATGACATTTAAAAATGTATTTTTTTTTTTACCTGTGGATGAAAATGTGATTAATATTATGCAAGTGTGATATTGTACTTTGAAGATGTCCTGTGGTTTGTTTGCCCGATAATTAATAAAGCCCCTAAAAAAGTGAAAAAAATTAAAAATTTAAAAATTTAAAAAAACAAACAAAAAAAAAAACTAGATGGTTTGATTAGTCTTTCGCCCCCATACCCAGGTCGGACGACCGATTTGCATCAGTGGTGTAATTTATTTTAGATTAGTTGTTAGTTTTCACTGGCGGTGTAAAATCATTTTATTTTTGTTTTTCTAATGTTACGTTGCATAAATTGAGTTATTGAATATTGGTTTTATTTTTATTTGTATTGTTAAATTTGTATTGTAATTGTGGATGATTTATGTACGAAGGACTTTCAACGGAAACAAGACCGCAAGGGCTTTTTAGAAATGCTCCTCTTAGACAGGATGTTTGACTGTACTTGTACTGTAATACATGCTACTGTGTGACTGTACTTGTACTCTAACATTCTATCTAATAAATATATTCATCATCATTCATCATCGTCGCTGGATCTATAATCCAGCTAAGATTTGATTTGATGCCACTTGCAGGACACTTCGCCTTGTTATTAACACAGCATTGTGAGTGGTGTCATATTTATACTCAATTCACATGAATGTCACTGTTCCTCTTCTGCAATAGTGATGATCTGCTAATTATGAATTCAACTCAAATACTCTCTATTCAAATATATTATATTACATGTATATATGCATGCATTTATGTTTTACAACAATGATATTAACATGACTAGAAAAATCCTCACAATTCAAATCTATTTAATATGTGAGCCAAAAAGAAGGCTTTCGACATGAACAACAAGTGGTGCAACCCTGGACACATTACAGTGAAAGCCATTGAACTGTTAGCAGTAAGTCTCCATCCATATTACCTGCGCAGAGAGTTTTCCTGGCCATTATCATTGTTGTTTATATTCCTCCAACCGCAATCGCGCCGCGCACTACCGACGTCAATGCAGCGACCGCAAGACTACAGACTTTGCACCAGAATGCTTTCATCGCTGTGCCCATGGGTGGAGGCCCAGCCAGCAGGCGCTCGCCATCGTTCAGGAAAGTCACAGTTCCACCGCCCCCCCTCGCCCTCACATACTCCCCGACCCCCATCTCCATTGTGGACTCTTTCTGCTTCCTGGGCAAAAGCCAGGACCTCAAGTGTGAGCCGACCATCAGCTCCCTCACCAAGGCTCAGCAGAGGATGTTCTTCCTGTGGCAGCTGAGGAAACTCAAGCTGCCGACCCAGATGTTCTAGGTGCAGTTCTACTCCTCCATCGTTGAGTCCGTCCTCACTTCCTCATCACCGTGTGGTTATGCTGGCGCCACCACCAGGGACAGACAGAGACTGCAGCGTATTGTACGTGCTGCGGAGAACACCCAGTACTGCTAAGTGTGTTGAGGGCAGCAGTCAAGCAGTTCCACCCTTGATGATGATGATGAATATATTTATTAGATAGAATGTTAGAGTACAAGTACAGTCAAACAGTAGCATGTATTACAGTACAAGTACAGTCAAACAGTAGCATGTATTACAGTACAAGTACAGTCAAACATTGTGTCTAAGAGGAGCATTTCAAAAAACACTTGCAGTCTTGTTTCCGTTGAAAGTCCTTCGTATATAAATCATCAATATTTAACAATAACAATAAACTAAAAATAAATTACTCCACAGATGCAAAATTACATAAATTAAAAGACACTTAATATGTACAAAGTAGGTGGACAAAAAAGGGGTTGGGGATTGATCTGGAGAGAGTCGTGATGACTATCTCCGTTTCTGTCCCCCTAAAAGGTGTATTTTTAGGGCCTTTTTGAAGGAGGCCAAAGAGGTGCATGTTTTGAGGCCAGGAGTCAAACAGTTCCACCCTTGGGTGGCAGTATTGTAAAAAGATGATTTGCCCATGTTCGTCTTACAGGAGGGTGTAATCCAGTGGCTCAGTGGGCTGGGAAGCGGAGAAGTCCACCGCTTCCCCGGTTCGAATCCCAGCTCTGGTGGAATGTGGCGTTTGGGCTGGTGACAGTCTGCCTCCAGAGCACTGCCGAGGAGCAAGGCACCGTCCCCACTAACGGCTCCAGGTGCACCGATCACGGCGGCGCCTTCACCCTACTGCCTCTCCTTGTGCTAGGGCCCTTTGATGCACGTATTAGTGTGTGGTTGTTTCAAGGGGCCCGTTGTTCTAGGGTGAAAACGCAATTTCATTGTGATAATGATTAATAAAGTATTTCATTTCATCAGGTTGTTGTTTGAGCTCCCTCTAGTGTTGTGGCTGTGGGTGTCACTAAATCTTTGGAGGTGTTTATTCAGGTATGCAGGGATTGAGGGGACTGAGGGCAGAGCTGCATTGACTATTTTAAATGCCAATCCCATTTTGAGTTGTTGAACCCTGTCTTCTACCCTGAACCATTTTAGGCTAGCAAAATGTCCAGGAAGAAGGTGGGTCATGGGCCCCAGATTGAGGAGTAGACAAATCAGTTTGTTTTGGGAAGTTTGGAGCTTGGTATTTCTCCAGCTGTGGTGTCATAAATGAGGGTAGTATGAGGGGTATTTATTCAAGTTGGACTAAGTAGGACATCACTGACGGCCTCAGTGTAAAATGCACGGCCCGCCACCGATATATATATATAGCGCCACAGTTCTGGAGATTTTAAAACAGTCATTTAAATGTTTAAATGTTACCCTGAGAACCTAATTAATTTGCGGTAGGAGGCTTGGTGCAGTTAACATGCCATTAGCAATGGCGAACAGCTGTGTGGTGGAATAAGTCTGCCCATTACTGAGCTAAGGGAGCTGCCAAGGGGCCGAGCGCTAAGTGCTGTGGCTCTATCAGGGCCCAAGGACTCAGGCAGGCAGACACCTATGCTCCGTTTAAGTCAATAAGACATATGCTAATTGACCGGAGTGAATGGGAATACAGCTCACATATGGTGAAAGGTACTGAAAGGGTAGGATTAGCAATTTAAATACCTTGTTCTGACTGCATGTGAATGGTCCACCAGGGAGTAATGATGCTAAAACCCCTCCTGTCTTTAGAACAACAAATACGTGAGGCAATCACGTCGCCTTCAATCACGTCATTTTCTTTCTGTCACTGACACACACACATTCATGATAATAATACATTCATGTATACAAATACATTCATGTATTTCATAGTTCCCGAAAATGAAATGCATGGAACATTTTATGTCATAGTCAAGAAATACATTTAGCCATAGAGGAATGCATACAAGCATGGAATCACACAGTCACACAAACAAAGCAATACTGCAAACCCTCAAAAGAAGAACATCAGTCAGGAAAAGCAATCGGCCAAAGCAAATAAAGTCTCCCTTCACTGCGTTCACACAGAGCACAACAGTCACTCAAATTATTACCTTCTGTGGCTGACCAGCAGAGCATGCACAAACAGCAACAACCAACAGTCACACTCCCAAAGGACACTTTCCACATTTGTCAAGGCAATCCAGCCATCTGTGGAAGATGTTAACTCATTCAGCACTAGCCGTTTTCAGCGCAGCCGAACGCTCAGCGCAGCCGAACGCTCAGCGCTAGCCGTTTCCAGCGCAGCTGAACGCGATGTGAACACCAAACTGCCCAAATGAGAAAGTCTCTTCTTTCATCCTGAAAAAAGTTTGATTCTACCTTCACGAAAAACATCGGTCCTCAACTAAAAAAAGAGAGAAAGTGAGCATGTTGTGAAAAGAAGCACTTTGACACTACCATTTCTAGTTTTTTTGCTTTATTGACACTTCAAACATCTCAGCAGTGGTTTGATGGTAAAATAACGACATGTTTAAGTAAATATGAATTAATTAATATTTTTAACATTTAGATTTGATTAAAACGTATGCTTTTTTGCGTAAGAACTTCTCCTTCTCCTCTAACTCACCTCCTACCTGTGGAGCGTAAGAACTTCTCCTTCTCCTCTAACTCACCTCCTACCTGTGGAGCATAAGAACCTCTCCTTCTCCTCTAACTCACATCCTACCTGTGGAGCGTAAGAACTTCTCCTTCTCCTCTAACTCACCTCCTACCTGTAGAGCGTAAGAACTTCTCCTTCTCCTCTAACTCACCTCCTACCTGTGGAGCGTAAGAACTTCTCCTTCTCCTCTAACTCACCTCCTACCTGTAGAGCGTAAGAACTTCTCCTTCTCCTCTAACTCACCTCCTACCTGTGGAGCGTAAGAACTTCTCCTTCTCCTCTAACTCACCTCCTACCTGTGGAGCGTAAGAACTTCTCCTTCTCCTCTAACTCACCTCCTACCTGTGGAGCGTAAGAACTTCTCCTTCTCCTCTAACTCACCTCCTACCTGTGGAGCGTAAGAACTTCTCCTTCTCCTCTAACTTACCTCCTACCTGTGGAGCGTAAGAACTTCTCCTTCTCCTCTACCTCACCTCCTACATGTGGAGCGTAAGAACTTCTCCTTCTCCTCTAACTCACCTCCTACCTGTGGAGCGTAAGAACTTCTCCTTCTCCTCTAACTCACCTCCTACCTGTGGAGCGTAAGAACTTCTCCTTCTCCTCTAACTCACCTCCTACCTGTGGAGCGTAAGAACTTCTCCTTCTCCTCTAACTCACCTCCTACCTGTGGAGCGTAAGAACTTCTCCTTCTCCTCTAACTCACCTCCTACCTGTGGAGCGTAAGAACTTCTCCTCTAACTCACCTCCTACCTGTGGAGCGTAAGAACTTCTCCTTCTCCTCTAACTTACCTCCTACCTGTGGAGCGTAAGAACTTCTCCTTCTCCTCTACCTCACCTCCTACATGTGGAGCGTAAGAACTTCTCCTTCTCCTCTAACTCACCTCCTACCTGTGGAGCGTAAGAACTTCTCCTTCTCCTCTAACTCACCTCCTACCTGTGAAGCGTAAGAACTTCTCCTTCTCCTCTAACTCACCTCCTACCTGTGGAGTGTAAGAACTTCTCCTTCTCCTCTAACTCACCTCCTACCTGTGGAGCGTAAGAACTTCTCCTTCTCCTCTAACTTACCTCCTACCTGTGGAGCGTAAGAACTTCTCCTTCTCCTCTACCTCACCTCCTACATGTGGAGCGTAAGAACTTCTCCTTCTCCTCTAACTCACCTCCTACCTGTGGAGCGTAAGAACTTCTCCTTCTCCTCTAACTTACCTCCTACCTGTGGAGCGTAAGAACTTCTCCTTCTCCTCTAACTTACCTCCTACCTGTGGAGCGTACCCACTAACAATATTCAACATGACACCCTCAATCTCCAGCTTCAAACTCATCAGTCTATCCGACACTCGATTCTCCTCTAGAACACTCTGCACCAACGCTTCCTTCAAGATAACTCCTCCTCCATTCCTCTTTCCATCTCTGTCCCGTGGGTTAACAACGCTGCTTGCGGTCATTGTTAACCCGGGCCTCGACCGATCCAGTATGATTTTCTTATTTACATTGATTTGCTGTTCAATTTGGGAAATATTTATGCCAGATGCCATTCCTGACGCAACTCTCTGCATTTATCTGGGCTTGGGACCGACACAAGGGAGGAACTGGCAATGTTACATTAGCTCCTGCTAACCGCACTACCCGTGCTGCCCATGAGCCTGCATTCAACAGAGGCAAGGAAAAACTTCCTTTTACCAGGCAGAAACCTTGGACAGAACCTTAGGCTCATTTATGTATGTATGTAAAATGTATTTGTATTGATACAAAAAGTTCAAAGAACATTCAGATGAATTCTTTGAACATTCATGTGAATCGGTGACCCTAAATTAACAACAACAACATAGTGTGAGCTCATTATGCAAAACACACACAGCATGCTTCCATATATTGACATATGGAAGTTATAGCTCTCTGCCACAAAGAGCTGCTAACACCTTTCACTTTAATATGATTCTGTATCTTCAGTTTTTGAACATGTTTGAAGACTGTGCATCAGAATGATATTTGTTGTTTCAGCATTGTTCTTACTTACCGATAGGCGTCCCAACGCCATAGGCTTTAGAGTCAATGAGGCCTCCAACTTGGGTGAGGTTGCAGTTGCGCTGTGTGACAAACTCGATAGTGGTGGACTCCATGAGGAAGGCGTAATCGGAGGTGAGCACACGGTGAATCCCTTCATCGATGTCCTTCACCATCACCGAGTGCCTGCGGCTGCTCATGAACTCCCACATCTTATCATATGTGGAGATCTTGGTTTTCTGTGAGGAAGTACAGAATGCATTAGAAACACAGACGTTTACATTTAAAATGCACACATTTCTTTTGTAAAATCAATACTGTTGATGGACAGAATCCTAAGTACTGGAGGCAGGAGAATTAGGAAAAAATATGACATATCAAACAGCTGCAAGTTTCCTCACAACTAGCTGTCTCTGCCGATTAAACTTGTGAGGATAACATGGGTTTAAAGTAGACAGTGTGCTAGCAGTATCCTGACTGTGCTGCTAGCAGTAGCGTGACTGTGCTGCTAGCGGTAACGTGACTGTGCTGCTGGCGGTAGCGTGACTGTGCTGCTAGCAGTAGCGTGACTGTGCTGCTAGCGGTAGCGTGACTGTGCTGCTAGCAGTAGAATGACTGTGCTGCTAGCGGTAGCGTGACTGTGCTAGCAGTAGCGTGACTGTGCTGCTAGCGGTAGCGTGACTGTGCTGCTAGCAGTAGAATGACTGTGCTGCTAGTGGTAGCGTGACTGTGCTGCTAGCGGTAGCGTGACTATGCTGCTAGCGGTAGCGTGACTGTGCTGCTAGCGGTAGCGTGACTGTGCTGCTAGCGGTAGCGTGGCTGTGCTGCTACTAGCACAAAGAGTTCGGAGCAGCAATGGTGAATTGTCAGTAAAAGTGTGCCTCATTTTCTACACATGTAATCACGGAGAAGCATCCAAGAGTGCGTCGCCCTCTGTAAGAGCAGGCTTGAAAGCATTTTCGAAGCCATTTGAAAGCTAATTAAGTCACATCTTCAAGGTCCTGCCTGCCATTATTGCGTGTAATGACTTTTTGTGGCTGGTCGATATTTTAGATCAACTGGGTATTTTGCAGAGTGCCCATCAGAATCTTTCAGAGTCACCCTTGACAAATCAGGCGATTGAACATGCGAGCTTTAGACTGCTGATAAGGCAAGAGTGCCGGCTGTGAATACACGGGGAGACGGAGAACCACCTACACTACAAGTCAAGCAAAAAGCCAGGGGGGGGGGCTCCAGAGCATCCACACTGGGGGCCATAGATTACACTTAAAAAGCACAAGAGAAAATGTACTGGTTGCACACACTCAATAGCTGTCACACAGAAATAGAAAAATTAATTTAGAATAATCCACCCATAATATTTCACATTTCACATCCTTTTTGTCTGAGCAAAACTAAATACAGTATTCTAACTCTTAAGATTAAAAAGAAATAAGGTCAGATTTTCCTCATTTTTCACACCATGGCAAAAGGAGCTGTTCATCTTTTCATCATTTTGAGGTATTGAGCAAAGATTTATAATCTGTTAATCTGTATTGCCTTATTTATTCGCTTATTTGTGGAGTTAATAATAATAATAATAGTAATATAATAATAATAATCTGCCTGCTTATCATGGTGGCCGTTTGAGTGCCCGAATGACCCCAGGGTCTCTGTTGTCAGGAGCTTTATCCTGCAGACAGGGTCTGCTATGGCATACAGATCCTGGGTGACGGGTCAGACTAAGAGCAGTTCAACAGCCTCGGTGAGATAATCAAAAACAAGGACCATGTCACCCCCCAATACGGCACAACCGGGGCCCCAGCCTGTGGCCAGGCCTGGGGTCCGGGCTCTCATGCGAGCGCCTGGTGGCCAGGTTTCTGCCCATGGGGCTTGACCGGGCTCACCACCGGCCGAGGGATCCATAGGGAATGGGTGCAATGTGGATTGGGTGGCAGTCGATGGCAGGGGGCTTGACGACCTGATCCCCGGACATGGAGTGTCACCTCGCTGGGTACTGTCTATAGAGATAGTCAGCCTCACCTCCGCCTAGGGTTCTGAAACCCCACCCCTCGAGAGGGGATGGACTCTACATTCCTCTGGCGTTGGCCACAGTGCGAGGCGGCGGGCTGGTATGGGCTTTATTTCTCCACAGTTCAGCTGCCATCCATGTTTGGAGCCATGTTGCTCCCAAAAGTCACCTCACCGGTTACCATGGTAGCATGCAGCGTGCCCACTACGAACATAATTTCGGTTTCATTTTCATAGGCGTTTCTGAGAGAGCTGTTTGAGACAGAAATGAGGGACGCTGTCCTGCAGCATCTGTTTGCTATTTTGACCAAAGACTGGCACATATATTTCATATAAGTGTCTGAGAACTGTGTTAACTGGAAAAACAGTATAATATGTGGCCATTAATGGAAGATAATAATCCCAAATGTTGTCTCTGTAGTGGGTTTAATGAGACAATTCAAAACCTGCTTTGGCACAGACCCTGATCATGTCCAGGGTGTCATGGAAAATGATAACTATAAGATTCTTTGGAACAGGCCAATTTACCGCCTGAGGAAATTTGAA
Organism: Brachionichthys hirsutus; assembly: GCF_040956055.1. Classification (NCBI taxonomy): domain Eukaryota; kingdom Metazoa; phylum Chordata; class Actinopteri; order Lophiiformes; family Brachionichthyidae; genus Brachionichthys; species Brachionichthys hirsutus. The sequence continues at coordinate 12,126,714 of NC_090909.1, forward strand.
ACCAATAAACCTGATCTTGTCCTATTTGATAAATCAAATGCAATCTTTCATATCATTGAATATTCTATCCCTTTTGACCGTAATGTAATTGACAAGATCCAGGAAAAGCATACAAAGTATGCAGAGCTTGCCTTCGAAATGTCTCGGTTGCATCCCGAGTTAATCGCCTCCCCATTGTTCTCGGTGCCCTCGGTTTGGTACCGAGTGATTTCTTACCGAGTTTGTTACCGGGAGCACAGCCTTTCCGACGCTTTGTAAAATTAAGTAAGCTGCAGTGTGGAGGAGTTGCCATGTTCTCTGGGAAGTTAGATAATAGCTATAATGATGGTTTATATACCATCTAGAGACAATTATAACAATAAAAAAGAGCACAATGAAATTAAAAGTAAAGATTTTTGCATCAGAAAAGGAACAGGTTGGTTTTTAGGTGTGTTCTACATATGGGGCAGAGTGTTTAAAGGCTCTGGATCCCGTAGTGGTCAGGTGGGCTGGATGAATGATGAGACTCTGGGAGTGTTGAGGTTTAGGCGGAAAGAAAAACATGGATGATTCAGCAGAATTTTACATTTTTAAATGTTATTTGTTTAGGTCATGTGGTATTAGATTTGAATTCAGTAGCGTGTTGGAGAACAGTGTGATCTTATTGATGGATGATTGTGTTCTGGTGATGATTGGGACCCGATCACGTGCTTGAGGACTCAATTGGAATCGGACGTTAGCTCCCGATCAGGACTCGGATGTATATGGACAGTTATTTTCATTACTTTTTATCAGATCTGGAGTTACGCTGTTACACAGAGTGAGACCTCTCTACTCCAGACAGAAACAGCAGCCCGTGTGACATGACATCACTTCCCGTGACACTATTGGTTCAATACTGGCACGGAAGCAGCTTGAAGCTAGTCGCACGAGAATGTCTGCACTGTGGAAGTATTCCGAAGTGTAGTACAAAAACCTGGCGATTGAGCTGCTGTTCATTTTAATTTAAATATTCATATTTAATATTCCTGTTGCACTAGTCCAGGGGTGGGCAAACATTTTGACTCGCGGGCCACAATGGGTTCTAAAATTTGACAGAGGGGCCGGGCTAGGAACAGATGGCTGGTTGCAATATAAATGGCATGTAAAAGACATTACATGAAATGATTTGACCTTTAACAGGTAGCATTACAGTGAAAAGGTAAAATTAATGATGTTGAATTATAATAAAATGTAATTTAATGATATAATTTGGTCGAGTTCAGTGAGCCGGATAAAAAAGCCCAATGAGCCGTCTACTGCCCGCGGGCCCTAGTTTGCCCATGCTCGTCCAAGTCCAAAGTGAAAAAGGTATTTTATTTGTTACTTGAATGTTCAAGGTGAGGCCACAGAAGTATTCTGATTAAGAGTTAAATGTTGGAATAAGATTATTAAAATAAAAATTAAGGGACGTCCTGGCTCCGTTTCTTCACTCCTCTGTTTTTTTTTTTTTTTTTAATGTATTATAGAACTTTTGGATTGGGACTCGGTATCAGTATCGGTTCAGAATCAAATGACTCGGACTCGGGGGCAAAACAACCTGATCGGGACATCCGTAGTGATGATACATGTGGCAGTGTCCTGGACCATTTGGAGCCTATGAATGGATCTATTGGTGAGACTAAAGAGGAGAGAACTTCATTAATTCTAGTTGGATGTGACCAGAGCGTGGATGAGGATGGTGCGCTGTCAGCATTGAGGGATGGACAGAGGTCATAGACGTACATGTGCGTTGGATTGATGTGGGTTTGGATTGACAGAGTGCTGTCAAGAATGACATAGTTTTATGTCTAGAGTCTTAAACTGAGGAGAGGAAAAAAACAATGATTTGTTGAGGGGAGAAACTGGAAAGGTTGTTGAGGATGGATTTCAAGCTGCTTAGAAGAGCCTTTGTTGTACCACTGCTGAGTTTCAAGGAATTGGAAAATATCCAGGATTTTATTTCCTGTAAACAGTCAGTGAGGGCGAAGGGGCATGTGGAGGAGAGTTTGATGGAAAGGCTGCATTCAATTTGAGAAGGATGAGGATGCTCAGTAGTCCAGAATTAACTGCCATCAAGAGGTCATTGGTGATTTTTGAAAGGGCCTTTTCTGTGTTTTGATAGAAGCCAGACTGGCTGTATTCACTCAGTTAATTGTTGCCGTGATAAGCATGAACGTGGGATGACAAAGCATTTTGGAGTCTGAACTATCTTTCTTGAGTTTTGGAGTTACTAAAGCCAACAATCAGGCGAGGCAAGTTGGGAGAGGTTCAAGATCAACACTCTTTGTGAATGACTACAAGGGGGCGATGGATTAGTGCTCTTAATTATCCAGGTCTCCTCCGTAAACTGATCTGTTTTTCAAACACATGATATGATGTTATTACCCAAAGTGCCATGGACTCTGCAGGGTAGGGGCATAGTCCTCCCTGAGACAAGCTTGTGCCTGACTGCATACCGGAATGGGACTGGATGTTACAATCCTTGTTACCTTGAGAAATGTGGGTTTGGATTATAGACATCACAGGGCTGGATAAAAGGGGCTAAGGGTTTCATTAGGGTCATCAGGTGGGTGCCCTCGATCATTTTTTATTAACTTGTCTGCATTTGTGCTCAACAGTGACAACATACATAACGTCAGTCACTGTTAGAGTTCTATGCAACTTTATTTTTATTGTGATTGTGACCATTGTGCCCTCGATCATAGGTGTTTCACTGAACCGGCCCACGACACCTCAAGAGGGTTCAGGTCCCTGGTGTGCCCCCCTCTGCCTTACCCCCTTCTATTGTTTCTCCTCCTCATCCAGAAACATTGGCTTGCTTGTTCAGCAGTACTGGACAGGGCTTTGATGGCTTGACGTTGGGCCTGGCCCTGGATTCCCATGCCCTTCAGGATACTGGTAGCTGTCCTGCCCACAAAGCCTCTGCATTCCACTTCTACAGGGAGAACTGTCTTCCAGCCCCGTTGTTCAGCATCCGCGGTCAGCTCGGCATACTGAAACTTCTTACGTCAAAGGCCTCGCCTATATTATCCTCCCAAGGCTCCGCAAGCTCTATAATGTAGGCGCTTTGAATAGAGGGGAACCACAGCATAAGATCTGGCCTGAGGTTGGTCATGGCAATCTCAGTTGGAAAGCAGAATCTCTGCTCCAGGAGTCCCTGGAGTCATTAGCATCGATAAGGTTGTTGCTCCCCCCCACCCTCAGGTGAGTTGTTATGCTGAGATGCATTCAGGTGTGACTGGGGGTTGTGGATTTTGGGGACAGAGATCAATACTGGATTGTATGTTGCTGATAGATGGTGTCTTAAGCTTCCTCGTCTGTTCAGGGACGTTTTCTCCAGTTTGACAAAAAATGGCTTCTTTATCTCTCTCTCTTCACTGGCTAAACCCTGGACATAATTTATCTCTTATCTAGAGAAGACCTCCACTTCTCTAAATTCTCCTCTACCTGTTCTCACTGCACATTACAATGTCATCTGCAAACATCATATTCCAAGGGCTTCCTATCTCATCCAATCTGTTAGTCTATCAATCACCATGGCAAACAAAAATGGGCTCAGAGCTGATCCCTGGTGCATCAAACCTCTACACTAAAATCCACCGTTACTCCTACTGCACACTTCACTGCTGTCATACAACTGTCATATGTGTCCTGAACTACTCTGACATACTTCTCTGCCACTCCAGACTTCCTCATGCAGTACCATGTCATATGCTTTCCCTAGATCTACAAAGACACAATGCAGCTCCGTCTGACCTTCCTTGTACTTCTCCATTGCTAGCCTCAACGCAAACATTGTGTCTGTGGTACTCGTCCTCGGCATAAAGCCATACTGCTGCTCACAAATACTTACTTCAGTCCTTTGTCTAGCCTCAACCACCTTTTATGACAGCTTCATCATATGACTCATCAGCTTTATCCCCCGATAGTTTCCACAACTCTGTCTGTATGTCTCCCTTCTTCTTGAAAATAGTCACCATCACACTTCTCCTCCATTTCTCTGGCATCTTCTTCCCCTCTCAGATTGTATTAAACAACACCGTTAAAAACTCTACAGCTACCTGTCCTAGACACTTCTATACCTCCACAGGTATGTAATCTGGCAACTGCCTTCCCATTCTTCATCCTCGCCTTTCTAACTTTACTCTTGCTAAACTTTGTCACTTCCTGGTCCACAACAGGTTCATCTACTTCCCTTTGTTCTCTCTCATCTTCCTCATTCATCAATTGCGCGTCCCCGGGAGGAGACCACGGGGAAGACCCAGGACACGCTGGAGAGACTATGTCTCTCTGCTGGCCTGGGGATGCGTTGGGACCCCCCCGGAAGAGCTGGAAGAAGCGGTCGGGGAGAGCGAAGTCTGGGCTTCCCTGCTTAGGCTGCTGCCCCCGCGACTCTACCCTGGATAATCTTTTTGAAGATGGATGAATGGATGATTCAGAGCATTTTTATTCTGTCCTGAGATTATTTGCGTATCATCGCACCATGTGAGTCTCTCCCTTTTGCTCCCATTTCTTAGAGAGCTGTTTAAGACAGAAATGACGGACGCTGTTCTGCTGCAACAGTTTGCTATTGTGACCAAAGACTGTCACAGATATTTCACAGGTATGACTTTCGGGCCAACTGCCTTCCCATTCTTCATCTTCTTCATTGCCTTTCTAACTTCACTCATGCTAATCTTTATCACTTCCTGGTTCACAACATGTGCCTCTACTACCCTTTGTTCTCGCTCATGTTCCTCATTCATTAATTTCTGAAAAATTAATTTTCCATCCTCTTTGCCAATTTTCTGGGCTTTGGACCGACTCAAGGGAGAAACTGGAAATGCTGCATTAGCTCCTACTAACCGCACTACCCATGCTACCCATGAGGCTGCGTTTAAGTAAATATATCAATAAATAGAAATAAAAACGTATAAAACAAGCCACACTATGACAGAAGAGTTTGTTTTTGTCCATTAGTCTCTGGTGACAGGATGATTTTAATCTAAATCCTTGGGCTACAAGGAAAAAAACATCAAGCCTACAGGAAAGCCACCACTTACATTGTGGAAAGTAAATTGCCTGGTCCTGCCTGAACTTCAAATTAAAGCCAGGGACAGAAAAATAAATACAAAATGCATGAAATGTAATATCACTGAAGACTAACGACTCATTCAGTAATATCCCATTACGACCAACCTTGAAGAAGGTCATGGTGGAACCATCCTCAACCACTCCATATTCTATCTTCGTCTGTTTGGCCAGGTCATCAGCAGAGTCGATGGGGGACTCCATCCTCTCCACGGTGAGGAAGGCAGCTAGGTTTGCCGTGTATGAAGAGATGATGATGAGCGTGAAAAACCACCAGATTCCTCCAACAATTCTGGTGGAGAGGGCTTTCGGCATGAGCTCAGATCCTAAATGAGAGTAGCAGAGGAGGAGGTTAGGCGTGCTTCAATAGTATGGTAGGGAGGGGGCAGCACCCAGGCCATGCTAGGCCTCTGGATCTCACACCAACAACACACACATAAAGTGGGCAAAGTGGGTGGGCTTATGGCTGCACTTGGTCATTGCTGTTAAGTCTGAGGTGCGTCTGACTGTTTATGTTCTGTTCTGCTTTTTGTTCATGAGAACCACTTGTAAAGTTTTCTGAGGTGTAATCTCACAGTTACAAGTCGTTCACAGTCGAGCTTGAAGTTTGTGGGAAATCTGATAAGGAGTCAGAGTGTTAGGAGGTTAAGAACTCTACACTCCACTCCGTATGTAAACCCTCAATGTGCACTCTCACTTTTTATTCAACTTTGTCTCTTTCCACAGCCCCTGGAGTGAGATGACTGCATCAGAGAGCAGGCAGCTACTGCAGGTCCAGCCCCCCACTGGTTGACTGTAAAATGGTAGGGAAGATGGAGGGCTGCATTCCTCGCCCACTGCTTCACTAACCAACTATATCTAATGGATTGTATATATATGCTGTGCTAGCTACTAGCATGTCCACAGGCTGAACAAGTAGAGCAAGGATGTTGATAGTACTTGCAGTTTTACAGTGAGAAAACTACGCTAGACATGCAGTTTCAAAACCATCAGCATCCGTTACATCTAGGGGCGTCCCAAACCGATCACGTGATCGGAAATAGGGCCCAATCGCACGCTTGCAGACTTGATCGGAATTTGATGTTAGCTCCCAATCACGACTCGGATATATATGCATCGTTATTGTCATTACCTTTTGTCAGATCTGGAGTTACGCTGTTACACAGAGTGAGACCTCTACTCCAACAGAAAGTGCAGCGCGTACAGCATGACATCACTTCCTGTGGTTGAATGCTGGCTAAACACGGAAGCAGCTTGAAGCTAGTCGTGCGAGTATGTCTGCACTGTTTAAGTATTCTGAAGTGGAGGACAAAAATCTGGCGATTGAGGTGCTGTTCGTTTTATTTTAAATATTCGTATTCGTATATTTCCTGTTGCACTAGTCCAAATCCAAAGTGAAAAAAGTATTTTATTTATTACTTGAATGTTCAAGCTACACCACAGAATCAGTTTATTGCCATTGTCAATGAGGGCTCACAGACTAGGAATTTTTCTCGGTGAAGTCGTGTAACAGTAATCACAATAATAGATGCTAGCTACAGTGCTAGGCTGTAGTGTACGCCCTAAAATAGACTAAGCTACAGAAAACATCCATCACAAACAGCAGCATCAGGAGTGGATCCACAGATGTGTATTAGCACCAGTAAACTAATATAATCACGCAGTGCAAATAGAACAGTGCAAGTTTCCGGTTGTAAAATGTTCATGAGACAGAATTATTGATTGTTCATGGGTCCGATTCACAATTATTAAGCGTTCATGAGTTTTACAGCCGAGGGGAAGAAGATGGTCCGGATGGACCGTAGCCTCCTGCCCGAGGGGAGAGTGTCAACGAGTCAGTGTCCAGGGTGAGAAGGGTCGGCTGTGATCCGACCTGCACGCCTCCGAGTCCTGGAGACATACAGGTCCTGGAGAGATGGCAGCTTGCAGCTGATCACCTTCTCCGCAGTACGTACAATGCGCTGCACTCTGTGTCTGTCCCTGGTGGTGTCCACCAGGGACGTACCACACGGTGATGGAGGAGGTGATGATGATGAATATATTTGAGGACGGACTCAACGATGGAGGTGTAGAACTGCACCAACATCTGGGGTGGCAACTTGAGTTATGGAGGTTATGGGGGTATGGAGGTAGCCCTCAATCAAAGTGGCAGTAGTGCATATTTAAACGCTGAGCAAGCTGCAGGTCATTCAGAGCTTGAGGGGCTTTGGGCTTGTAGTTGGTAATGGCCCTCAGGCGCCCCCCATACTGCTGCAGGGTTGTTAGACGAGAACTGCTGCTGTAGTCTGGTGATTCAGCATTCTTCAGCTCCCTGCTAAACCTGTACTTCACCTCCTTATAGCTGACCCTATCTCCGCTCCTCTGCTTCCTTTTTCTCTCGTCTAATCTAGCTGAGCTTCGAGGTGAACCAGGGCTTGTCGTTAACGTAACTCACCCTGGTGCGCGTTGGTACAATGCGCTCCTCGTTGTAGCTGATGCATGAGGTCACAGTGTCCGTGTACTTGTCTAGATTATCTGTAGCAGCCCTAAATACATCCCAGTCTGTCATCTCCACACAAGGGGAGATCCTCAACAGCCTCACTCATCCAGATCTTAGTCGTTCTTGCTACAGGTTTAGCAAGCTTGAGATGGATTAACACGTAGTCCGATAGAAAGTGCTCTGTTTAAGAGCTAAATGTTTAAATAAGATGATAAAATAAGGGACATCCTGTATCCATTTCCTCACTCGTCTTTAAAAAATGTTTTATGTATTATAGAAGTATCTAAGCGGGACTCGGTATTGGTTCAAATTAAAATGACTTGGACTCTGGGGCAAAACAACTGTGTGGGACCTTCTGTCCCTCAAGACTCCATTTTGGGCCCAAATCCTCTTTTCACCTTAAATGCAGTCCTTGGGATCCAAATCTAAAATACAATTTTCCTTTTCATTGATGTAATTCTGCCATTCAGATTGCTCTGAATGAACAATCGGAATCACAGAAACTTTGACTCTTAAAAGGAAGAAAAATGGATCAAACCAAATTTTCTTCATTTCAGTAAAAGTAAGACTGAGTTTGTCCTTCTTAGAAATTCTGAGCTACTGGATGTTCTGATGATCTAGGAGGTCCTTTAGCTTCATTCAGCCAACGATCTAAGAATCCTGTCGGGTTCTGACGGTTCCTTTAAACCTGAGAAACAGAGTAGTTTAGTTTCAATCAAAGAACAAGGCCCAAGCTGGGCTTTTTGTTATTCATGATTGCATCACCTCCAGACTTAATTATTGGAAGAACCTTTATGTGGGCTTAAATCAGTCTTCAAGTCATAATTTCCAGTTACTTCAAAATGCAGCTGCTGGACTTTTAACTTGACTTTATCTAAAAAGAGAAAGCCTGTCCACATGACCCTAATACTGGTCGTGGGTTTAACATGTTTGTGCTGGATTTTAAGGATTTTACATCATTGACTAATGAAGAATACTGGACACAAAACCATACTGTTAACTCATTCACTGCCAGCTGTTTCAGAGCAGAGATCCCCACACCGCCAGTGGTTTTAGAGCCCGGCGACATATAGAGCTGTCCAGTGCTGATCCTGAAGGTGAACTTCAGCACTGGACAGCTACACATGTAGCCAGCTACATATGGAGATCAGGATCAGCACTGGACAGCTCCATAGATAGTCGGCTACATATGGATTATCTTTCTTCCTGCGTGATGATTGCATTTGAATGAAACCTTTCCACATTATTAGATGTATTAATTTATTCCCATCACAAACTTTGGTCCATACTTATGATTTTTCTCATTTACAGTATGGCTTTATCTCTAACAATTTGTAAGTTACAACCTTTTAAAAAAGTGATATCAAAACTGAATATTTCATCGTAATTACTGTGGCGGCTAAAGAATTACATAAAAAACTAGAAAACGACAATCAGAGATTGCAGACCCTCGCCTCCAAAAGACTATTGGATCTTGTGAGACAGTAAACAGGGCTTCCGGATCAGCGGGACCAAACCTGCACTAGCTTGCTGCTCCGGAACGTACTACAAGACTCCTTCTGGACTCTTTTTCCCATCATGCCATTTGTGTCCCTCCCTCTTAAAGTGGCAGTTTACAGCACAGGCACAATTCCAGATGTAAAAATAATTCTAGAATCTGGATCCAGATCCGGATCAACGCCATTCTCGGGGAGGACCGAGCCACGGACAGAACCTTGCTTGTGTAAATATTTCAAGTGGATTGGGTTACTAGTTTTTGAGTTATGCGCTCGGACAGACAAACAAACAGACAAACGTACCCAATTGCAATACCCTCGCCTCCTCTTCGGCGAGGGTAATAAATAGTTATTTAACAGTATGTTAAGGAGTAGTTACATTTATTTTACATTAAATTACATTTAGTTACATGTTTACTGTGTTACAGTTCACATTTGGACTTTGGAGGGCAAACATAATGCAAATGTGGCCCTTGGAGAAAATTAGTTTGACACCCCTGATTTAAAGGGACTTGCTCCTTTTTACTCAACAGACCGTTTATAGATTCATTCACAAATTATAGCACTGAGGTCAACCAGATGTTCCTGATGCCCCTAAGCCCGACCCAGCTTTTGGAGCAGCTGCTCCCAATCTCTGGAACAGTTTGCCGTTCACATCAGATCTTCACACTCCTGCGATGTATTTAAGTTACAGCGGAAGGCCATCGTTTCCCACTGGGTTTTCAGCCATCTGAGCCTGACATCATTTTAACTTGGCCTTAAAGTTGATTGAGCCATTTCTTTACAGTTGTTATGTTTATTGTAATTATCGCATTTGCTATTTGAACCACGTTCAGCAATTTGTTCAATTAATAAATGGTGTTAGGTAAATACATTTTAATTTTAACTTTGGTCCAAGCGCCATTTGCCCCATGCCCCCCATGTCTCAGTGACCTTGCATGGCCACCAGCCAACCACTTTGCCCATTCATCAAATCAAAGCCCAGAACCAGGATAAGCACACACAAACAGAAATGGTTTCCCCCAGTACTTTTAGCGGTAGATTCTGTATTGAACCGTGACTGACCATCAGATGAAGTCTTCAAAAGCGGAACACATCAGCTAAATCCTTTTTACCCTGATCCACCCGAGAAACCCTCAAAAAAAGAAAAGAAAAGAGCTGCCAGAGCCTGGTTGGGGCTGACTGTCATGTACCCAAGGTAACGTATGACCAAACAGCACGTCCCACTGTTTTCTGGGGGGCGGGACAAGCTGCCGGGCAGGGGAGCCTCTCAGAGTTCTGCTAAGACAGTGTGTCCAGTCTAAACCCATGGGACTCCTGGTCCTCAGCCACATCTTCCAAACTGGCAAACCCTGCACATCTCAAACTGAACCAGCTTCTGCTCTTGAATCTATCTCGTAGTTGTTGTGTTTTTATGTTACATCCTGCGTACTTAATCCATTTGCTATTGCATGATCTATAAATAGAGATATGGAGATATGAGCATGCAGTGCAAATAATCATGCAGACAACCATCAATGAATAGGTTTTGAACTGCATCTAACTAAAGCTTTGAAAATGTTGGCATGTCTCTGGACCGAAGGAGGAACCTAATCTGCACACTTGTTGTATCATGTCAGGCATCATCTTGTTTTAAGTTGCTCAGCCGGAGAGAAAAGTGTATCTGAGCTTTCACCCTCCACCCAGCTGTTAATGCAAGTCTCACTGAGACATGAAGAATCAATGTGGGCAGATACTGTAGTGCTGGGCATTACTGCCTCGGCTGACTGCCTCCATACCTGCAAATAGGCTGGCTCTGTTGATACCAGCTCATGAATAGACAATGCATTGGTACTCTCTAAGTCTGTGGCTTATTCAATAGATTGTATTGTAATATAATCTTGCAATACAGCTATAAAATAGATATTCTACACCTGAACATGTACAACAACAAGACTTCACTGTACTCTGCTGATCGTTTAAAAACGGTGCTCCCTGTCAGCTGGCTCTGCGTGGGCTGTTTTGTGTTGTTCTGATGCTATGGCACACCCTAAATGTTCTAATTTTGAAGTAATCCTTATTTAGATATGTAGCATCTCTCCTATAGTATCGTGCACAGTGGAGTCCCTGAACTCAGCAGTAACATTCCCTTATTATCAGTTTGGTTTTAGTCTAAATATGCCTTAAAGTTAAGAAGATGTGGCATTGGTTAGACAGGAGAAGTTCACTCTCTCATTCAACCATTTGCTCTGGAGGCACTTACCTGCTCCGGTGGCTCGAAATCAGTTTCTATGGGAGGGGAGGGAAGTCGGGGACGAGTTAGGGGTCATGCAGGAGCAGTGCTGATTCATTCATTGTGCCACTCAAATCCTGATCAATCCGTCCGAAAGGACCATACCAGTGAAACATCATGCACAGAGGCCCCCATGCATGGTCAAGTGCCTCGTCAAAGAGCAAGGTTTGCCCCCAGCAAAATAGTGGGACTGCTAGAATAAAAGGGGGGGGCAGGCAGAGGCGTCTACCTTGTTGCATGAGAGCTCCAACTCCGAACCAGAAACTATTTAGCAGGGTGAAATTATTTTCCACTACATCCGAGTCCGGATTGCAAGGGTGGGGGTTATACCACTCGTAGGGGCTAAACCTGTGGTAAGTAACAGAGAGCACACATGTGTACATCACTGCAGTGGCACAGAGACACAAGAGGATAGCAATGAAATAGGACCATTGTTCGTTGTTGACCTGGGGACACAGGAGAGAAAAACAAAGGTCTGTTAATCACATCCGGAGACGAGACACACTTCCTAAACCAACAGCATCACTTCCGGCGAGTTTCCTTCATCCGTCAAATTAGAGATTCAAAAAGGACAACTCTGATTTCCTTGATGTGCTTTTAATTTCTAATAACATGCAGTACTTGGAAAGCGGGCTAGAATTCACAGCACTTGTATTGCTCTCCTGACATGGGAGTTCTCATCAATGGTAATTCCCTCTGTAATTTCATCAATGTCAGCCAAGAAAAGAATGAATAATCTTTATAATCTTGAATGAGCATTAATATTCAGCAGCCCGTCATGCCCACACCAGTCCAGGCCCCCCGCCCATGTAGACGCACTTCTCAAGCAGATAAATGGTCATTTATTCATATTAAATACAACATTACATTAGTAAAGGTTGATTGGCCTACAATTAAGCATCCTGACCTGATTTGCTTTGTGCTGGAGAAGCAGGGAACTATTACTGTACTTTTGGCTTGTCTTGTGAGGGGTCGCCACAGCAACCCAACCTTCTCCTCTTCACCCTGTCCTTTGCATCGTCCTCCCCACCACCAGCCACTCTCATGTCCTCCCTCACTACGTCCATGTCTCTTCTCCTGGGTCGTCCTCTAGTCCTGTTCCCTGGCAGTTCCGTCCTCAGCATCCTTCTACCGAGACAGTCCCTGTCTCTCCTCTGGACATGTCCAAACCATCAAAGTCTTGTCTCTCTGACCTTGTCTCCAAAACATCTAACCTTCACTGTCCCTCTGATTGTCTCATGTCTAATCCTGTCCAACCTGGACACTCCCAAGGAGAACCTCAGCATCTTCATCTCCTCCACTTCTAGCTCCGCCTCCTGTCTTTTCCTCAGAAACACTGTCTCTAAGCCGTCCATTATAGCTGTCCTCACCACTGTCTCTAAGCCATCCATCATGGCTGTCCTCACCACTGTCTCTAAGCCGTCCATCATGGCTGTCCTCACCACTGTCTCTAAGCCGTCCATCATGGCTGTCCTCACCACTGTCTCTAAGCCGTCCATCATAGCTGTCCTCACCACTGTCTCTAAGCCGTCCATCATGGCTGTCCTCACCACTGTCTCTAAGCCGTCCATCATGGCTGTCCTCACCACTGTCTCTAAGCCGTCCATCATGGCTGTCCTCACCACTGTCTCTAAGCCGTCCATCATGGCTGTCCTCACCACTGTCTCTAAGCCGTCCATCATAGCTGTCCTCACCACTGTCTCTAAGCCGTCCATCATGGCTGTCCTCACCACTGTCTCTAAGCCGTCCATCATGGCTGTCCTCACCACTGTCTCTAAGCCGTCCATCATGGCTGTCCTCACCACTGTCTTGTAGACCTGTCCCTTCGTCCTATCACAGAGCACACCTGATACTTTCCTCCCCCCGTTCCAGCCTGCCTGCACACGATTCTTCACCTCCTTTCCACATTCTCTCCATCACTCTGCTCTGTTGACCCGAGGTACCTGAAGTCCTCTCCCTTCTTTACGTCTATTCCTTGTAGCTTCACTGTCCCCCCTGGGGCTTTCTCATTTACACACATATGGTGCATCCCACATCTACACTAAACTCCCCTGTTACTCCTACTGCACACTTCACTGCTGTCATACATGTCCTGAACTACTCTGACATACTTCTCTGCCTCTCCAGACTTTCTTATGCAGTACTGTAGTTGTTGCATCCTGGTGAGGAACTAGCAAAAGTACTAAACCCTAGGATGCGGAGACGGAGGCAAGAAATCAATATACGTCTTTTAATCGTGCTCAACAAAAAACTCTCAGTGAAAAAGATACTGAGGAGGGACTGGCTGGAACGTCCAATAATCCAAAAACACTAACTCACAGCCAAATAAATAGAGAGAGAAACTGGCAATGCTACGTTAGCTCCTGCTAAATGCACTACCTGTGCTACCCACGAGGCTGCAGGGAACCATGGCCATTTTCTATCTATTTCTATGATAACTTCAGGGATACACAATATCTGCATGGAGGGTAACACAGATCAAGCTGCCACACCTCAACTTATGTGTCGAAGCTTTGATCCATTGAACTCTGGGATAAAAAAATATATATAATAGTGGTACTGTACTGAATACTGATATGATAAGATAAAACCTTTTAGGACACACACCAGGGGGCAGCCCTGGACCTCCTGACCAGCTGGTCCAGTCTCTTCCTGCAGTACACTACACTATGTGAAGATATATGGCTGTATTGTGTAAGGGATTTCTAAACCCCTCTTCCGGTTCTTTGTTCTCCTTCGTGTGTGCGTAGTCAATGAGGAGAATGTGGGTTAAGATTAAGACATTTATATAATTCACAGATCAGTGCACTTAGTTCGGATATCAGCGCTGGATTCCAGCCCTATGGTGGAATGAAGACGCTTCCTGCTTTGTCACACGTCATCCCGTCCCCTGAAGGCGGGACTTTGCCCCAGCCAATCTAAGCCCATGTTTATCTGTGTTGTGTGACGCCAATGTTGTGAGACGTTCAATGAAAATCAGTCATGCATTCCTAGTGGTGTCGGCATGTAATTACGTTGTGGAATCCCATCTAATACGGAAATTCCCTACAACTGATACAATGTCAGAATCCTACCTGTAGCTGAGTGATTGACTAATGCGCTTGGCCATCATAATGTGGTCAGCAGCAACATTTCATTTCACCCAAACAACAGTGTTTGTTGCACCCTGACTGAAGTCCCTATTGTGGATAATGACCCTCCCTATAAAGGAGCGCAGTTTATAGTTTATAAAGTTTAGTTTCTCTCTCTGCCTGTCCGTATTGCAAAAGCAACAATATTACCGTGTTATGTTTTCTCTTTTTCCCTTTGGGATCGATGGCCCATGACACACCTGCCGGCTTGTTTACAACAGCCACCTGCCCGGCGCCGCGCTGAAATGTGTGTCGCAGGCTATGGTGCAAATCTTCATTGACCGAAATGCTGAAATTTAAATGAATGAAATGCTTTTATTGATCATTATATGAAACACACAAAGAAATTGTGTTTTCACCCTAGAACAACGGGCCCCTCGAAACAACCGCACACTAATACATGCATCAAAGGGCCCCAGCACACGGAGAGGCAGTAGGGTGAAGGCGCCGCCATGATCGGAGCACCTGGAGCCGGGGATGGTGCCTTGCTCGAGGGCACCTCGGCAGTGCTCTGAAGGCCCCTCTCCAGTCACCAGCCCACACTCCACATTCCACCAGAGCTGGGACTTGAGCTGGGGAAGCGGTTGACTTCCCTGCTTCCCCAGAGAAGCCCCCCAAATTTAACATTTATTATACACATTTTTAGAGCATTAGAACATGTTAAGAACGTTTGTGTCATGTTTGATCTCTGACAGAAACCATATTAAAGGCAAAAATATACTCCCCTCTAACTTTTGCATTTTCATACATTTTTGAAAATGCTCCAGGGAGCCGCTAGGGTGCGCTAAAGAGCTGCATGCGGCTCTGGAGCCGCGGGTTGCCGACCCCGGATCTCGGCAGTCATGCTTGGTAACAGTTAAATCACTAACTGTACATGTGGTGGTGGTCTACACCTGGTAGAAAGAACCTGTCCTACCTACCAGTGTCTGTCTCTAGCATGGGCTGTCATTCACGCCATTACAAGCACAAGTACACAAGTTACACACTTACATACAGATACAACGTCTAGAAAGGCGCAGCTCATTGAGCACTGCTGAGCGAGGTGACCCCGACAACATGGATGCACAAAGTTCATATCTTTCCGTAACTTCTGTGCAGTTTGTGACCGTTTAACGTTTCTTATATGGAGCATTTGGATTAACTTGAGTAGTTCATTTGTCTCATGCATATAAATACATGAACTGACTCAAGGCTGTGGTAGAAATCTGTGATGGTTTAAATGGAGACCATATCCATAAAGGATGTGAGGTGAGAAACAGCTTTATTTATAGAAGCTGCTTGTCAGGCCAGTAAACACCAATCGGCGTGTTTAATATTCTGTTCAGTTTGCATTCTCAGCTGCTTCCACTGTATTTCTGGGGCATCTGTCACTGTCATTTCCCCCAGTATAAATGGCAGAGAAAAGAACAATCCCGGCTATCGTTCCTGCTCACACAGCACAAGGGAAGAAAGTGAGTCAAGCCATGCCTCACTCTACGTTATTAACATAGATGCGATTAAGACTCTGACATGGAGAAGGAACGTGAGCTCCATATTTTCTCTTCACACACTAAACATCTAAAATGCCTTCCAAAATCACATGTAATTATGTGGGGCTGTCGTGCACCACGTTCTAAAGAAGAAGAAAACCCACGCAACTGCAGCCCAGCATGCATTTGCTGCATCCAGGGTGGGAAAAGATGGAAAAAAGTGAGGGGGGGGATCTAAACATTTACCAAAAAGGCCTAATTATTGTGAGATTAAACACAGATAGGTGCATATTCTGAGCCAACTTAGATGACAGTTGCCGCTTTTTGTTTC
Organism: Brachionichthys hirsutus; assembly: GCF_040956055.1. Taxonomy (NCBI): domain Eukaryota; kingdom Metazoa; phylum Chordata; class Actinopteri; order Lophiiformes; family Brachionichthyidae; genus Brachionichthys; species Brachionichthys hirsutus. Next base: position 12,142,962 of record NC_090909.1, read on the forward strand.
TTGTGCAATCGTATTGCCAGTAACATTGGAACAAGTGTTTTAATCGTAAAACTCTCACGTCGTGGCTCCAAGAGAACAACGTCTTACGGAACCTCTACAGGTAACATGCACTTTTCTTTCTGGGTTTTTTTTTTTCTTCACCATGCTTCAGAAAACTGCCACAAGCAGAAGAAGTTCAAGTAGATGCTGTAAAATGCCATATAGGGAAACTCCAGATGTCTCCAGATGTGCTAACACAAAACACAGTGAAAGCAACATGCTAACTCCGCAGGAGCTACTTGCTGGCTTTTATTTTTTCAAAAAGAATGAAGTCATGGGTTGATTTCTTTTTTTAAGAGCGTAAATCTAACATCCAAAACAAAGAATATAATGAGAAAGACTTTGGACTTTGTCTAACCTGCTGAAGTGACAAACCTGCTCTTTAATATCTGCAGGAGAAAAAGACAACCTCTGAACCGCTGATGTTTGAAGCAAGTGAAGAAACGAGAGTAAAGAGAAGACTTGACACCGAGACACCGGGGACCACGAGGGACCGGGACGGACTGGGAGGTGGTGCTGGTGAGGGTTGAGGTCACAACACACACCTGAGTGGATGACCAGTCACTCTCTGGGTTACGTTCATGCAACTCTCAGTCTCTAACAGGACTGACTCCTCTCCTTCCTTCAGAAGGCTATACCTCCTGGGCTTTTTTTTTTTACTGGTGCCGATGTAGTAAAAGGAGGCCTGGAGTAACCGAGCAGCCAAGATACTCAACCTGCTGCCGTTGCCAAGGCACGACATTCCATTTCACCAAGATCCCTGCAGGCATCCTCCATGAATGCAGAAGGTAAATCTACTGGAATCTACTTCCAGTGGAAACGTGCCAGTATAAAAGATTAGAGCAAGCCCTCCAACATGCAGCATCCCAAAGTCTCAGGAAGGAAGACCGGGTGGAGGAACTCCAGTTCACTTCCTGCTTTAAAGCAAATCCCTCCACAGCTACTTTATGAAGCGTTTTGACCAATGTAGAAAAACAAACATTTATGGCTTTAACTGGATGAATCCCAGACGCTTTGGGGATCCCTCACTCCATCTTGTAGCATCTCAACATTTGCGTTGTGCTGGGAAAACTCGTGGATCGGAAGGCTTTGTGCCCAAAACAGAGGATATTTCAGATATTTGACAAATACATTAATTCTTCATGAATTTGTGACGATGGCAAAAATCCATGTAGTATTTCATCACGTCCCACAGCCGTGGTGTTGAGTCTGAGCTTTGATACATCAGTGCCAGCCTAGTCACTGATGGGGAAGCGTTTACCCCGTCAGTGTGCTCACAATACAGATCCTATGATTACAGAGACGAGCCTGTTGCGATGGCGACTAAGCATGTGTCTGACTGCGCGAACATTTGAAGTGGCATGTTACCTGGCTATGACAAACAGCACACAACTGACACCCAAGTAAGCCAGCAGAATATACATCCAGATATCAGGCGAGAGGGGGTTGAGGAAGGAGAAGACCCCAGGGTCGGTCCCGTTGGGCTTGCGGTAGAGGATACTTATACCCAGCGTCATGAAGGGCTTGGAGAAGTCAATGACCTTCTCCCGCACATACGTGATGGCGAGGGGAGCCACGGCCAGATCAGCTCTCTGTCAACAGCAAATAGAAAAGGCAGAGAGAGAAGCTATAAGTCAAGTGCTCCGGAGACAGTTGGACAGAGACAATCAAAAAAACAGTCTCTAGTCTACACAGTACAGAGTCTGTCCCTCGGTACTGAGCAATGCATTTAAAGCCCATCGAGTGTAGCCTCATTTAGGAAAGGCTGCTCATGCTTCAAGGGACTAATAAAGAACAATGTCTAGGTTAAACAAACAACTCACTTTGTTCGTCCGGTCGTCTTTAAATCGTTTATTGGGCCGTTTTTGAGCGTTTTGACCAATATTTCAAGACCTGCATATTGTGTTCTATGAATATGTATACACTGAACTGTTCTTAAAACCCTTTTTAAGAACATAAAAATGTTTGCAGTGGGTGGTGGGGTTGGGGGGGGGGGGGGATTCGAACCTCTGACCGAATCTATTCATTCTCTCCTTGATCTTGTGATCATTTCTCATGATCACCGACAATCCTATGGACAATGTAGCGTAACTAATTCACCATTTCCGGAGAACCCGGAGAGAACCCACGAAGACCTTCGACTTTCAACCTCCGACTTTCTTGCCGTGAGGCAACAGCGCTATCACTGTGCCACCGTGCTGCCCCTCGTCACTACAGTATTTTAGAAGTCCGATATTTAAGACCGTCCAAAGCCCCGCCGGTCAAAAAAAACCTAAAGGTTGGATTCCAATTGACAATGGCACTGAATGAGTCTCGACGAGACTACGGTAACTGTCTCATCTTCGGCCACTTATCCAGAACACTGGTCGCAGGTGTTGCTGGAGTCTATCCCAGCTGACATCGGGCGAGAGGCGAGGTACACCCCGGATGAGACGCCAGCTCAGTGACTCGCTATTTGATTTGCAAATGTTGGACCACAGAAACAAACAAATATGATGAGACATGCATAGTAGACAATTTGCATATAATATAAGACCCATGTATTAAACTTTTAAAGAAAACAATCCTGCATTTTTCTTTTTACATAATCTCTGCTTTCAAAATAATTCTTCATTGGTCATCCCCTTTTTGCCGTTCATTTTCTACTTGCTCTTTAGTTTCAAGCAGTTGGCCTTCAATCATTGCAAAATTTAGTTCCAGCAATATTTCCACAAACCAGACAACACAAACCGACAATAGCACCATCTTGCTGAATCAGTTGTCATGATTTATAAATTGTTGCGTTCCGAGAAAGGATGAAAATTTCCTATCACTGTTTTTTTTACTGCGCTGAGGGAAGGGAGCCGTAAAGCTCACTCACTGGAGACTAACTTAACTGAGCTCATTGTTCAATGCTAGGACACAAAAATTTAATTTGCCCAAACGAGCCCGCTGCATAAACACACCTGGAAGTGTTAGCTCCACTCGGCATTAGAAAGACCAGACATTACTTCACTGAATTCGCTTTTCTCTGTGCTAGTCTGGTGCAAACACCGTCTGCCTGACCCGGTGCAGAAACTGGGCATCATCTCACAAGGACGAGGAGCCTGAGCTACTGAACGCCAGACGCTCTGTTGTGGCAGCCTGTCCAGAGCAGCGGGACTAGAGGGGGGCTTGGCCCTGTGTGGTGCTTCTTCTAATGGGCTCAGATGTTGACAACCGGCCGTGCCCCTGCCGTTTATCCTCAGCGAGTGCTTGTTGTGATGTACACTGTGAACAGACTGCTGTGTGTGTGTTTTAATAGGCTCTATAGGGGAATGCGGGCTTTCGTAGCATCTCTGTCCTCTCAAACACTCTTCTGTTCATTTCCTTTGTCTTCCCTCTCAGAGCAGCAGTAACCGGTTAAAAACATTTTTGTCCTCCATTCTTAAACTGTCACTCTTTCCTGTACTTGGTTCAGTACAAATGATGCTACCTCCCTACTATTGATACGATGCCTACCCAACAGCGGCCACACCTGGCATTAATGAATGGTTGTTTTCAGTATTTGGTTATACTTGTACTGATGTTCTTCATGCTTGTCATGGTGCTTCTTATGGGTATTACACCACCTTGGGCGCATGTCCAACAGCACTTCACTGCCATCCTGCATCTGACAAATAAACTCAACTTGACTTGAAAGTCTTCTCTTTGTGATTGTGTTAATTTAGTAATGGGAACTCACATGGTCCATTAGCTCCTTGACCATGCCATTCCACTGGTCCGTGCTCTCATCCTGGGCCCCGTATTTCCCATCCTCCACGAGTCGGACCTCGTACGTGAAGCCCAGTAGGTTGGCCAGCTCTCTCAGCAGGTCTATGCAGTAGCCCTCAAAGCGGTCGTTCCCATACAGCGGCTTGTCCGATTTCTTGAACATCACGTATGGCTCTTCCTGTTGGATGAAAGAGTGGAGACAAAATGAGTCTTTGCAGCAGTTGGCATCTTTATTCTACTGGTGAGGCCTATCTCGGAGGGTGTGTGATGTGTGAGATGGGCTTCTTTGTCTTCTTGTCCCGTGAATCCCGTGATGGGTCGCCACAGCAACCGAACCGTCTCCACTTCACCCTGTCCTTTGCATCGTCCTCCCCAAGACCAGCCACTCTCATGTCCTCCCTCACTACGTCCATGTCTCTTCTCCTGGGTCGTCCTCTAGTCCTGTTCCCTGGCAGTTCCATCCTCAGCATCCTTCTACCGATATAGTCCCTGTCTCTCCTCTGGACATGTCCAACCCATCAAAGTCTGGTCTCTCTGACCTTGTCTCCAAAACGTCTGACCTTCACTCCTACTGCCTCATTTATAATCCTAGAAGCCCTCAATGGGGGCCCCTCAATGGGCTTTTGAGCCACTACAACACAAACACACTGCTGAAACCTGCCGTGTGTTTGTGTGTGCTTGTCAGAGGTTCTCAGATGTAAGGTGAGGTTTGCCCATTTGAGGAGATAATCTCCCCTATCAATGACTCTGTGTTCCTCTCAGGCTAGGCTGGCTGGTTTTGGGCCCAGGCCCAGTTTTTACAACCCGATTCAGAGAGACGGACACAAAAAGAGAGCATCAATTCTCCTCGCTCAAGCAGCTGGGCCGATTACTCGTGTCTTCTTTCGTAGTGCTGCGCTTCTCCCTCTGCCTACTGAGCGTCTCCTCCACCGGATTCCCCTCCTCCTGCCTCCCTCCACACGCCATCTGTCTTCGTTAGCCACAGCACGTCCCTCATTTCCAGGACTCCATCGTCTCTCAGACAAATAAATCCCAGAGACAGATATATTGTTTGACAGGTGTTGTTTATAATACGGCTGAGCTACCACTTATCTTAAGTCATTTAAAATGACTAACAGCTCTGAAGCATTCTGCGGTGCGTAACAAGTTTGCATGAGGGGGCTATAAACCCTTTTCAGGATCGGGACACAAACGCTGCATAGTGAGAGAAGGAACACTGATGGAAATGTTTATTACATACATTAATGTTTATTATATACAATTAAAGTCTGAAATAACACCATAATACGTGTTTATTATTGTTGTCTAGAAAATACATTTATATTATAATGTGTTTTTTCTAACACACATGGAATTCCTGCACAGTGTATTCCAGTGGTTCTCAAATGGTGGGGCACGCCCCCCTAGGGGGGTGCGGTGCGATGTTAGGGGGGGCGCCTGTGACCGCGGAGAAAATGTTTTTCTGCCTTACGAGATTAAATTGCAATTGCACATCCACTCCAGTAGTTGGCAGTGGCGCCCTGATTGTCAGAGTGCACGCAGGGAGGATTAGCAGAAGTAGAGCGGTTGTAAACAATATACGGTGGGAGAAGAAGAAAGACCTGACTTCCTCATTTTCTGTTGCAGACTTTCTTTTTCATATTTCTTTGTATGTTAATAAGGATACAAGAGTGTTTTTTTTTTCAGGGGGGGCGCGAAATGTTTTTTTCTTCCTAGGGGGGGTGCGACAGAAAATAATTGAGAAGCACTGGTGTATTCTAACTTATCTACACAAAAAAACAGGAAACATTCATCCATACAAAACAATGCGTACTCGTTTAACGATGATTCAGAGTTACGATGTCCCCGTCTCTCGTTCCGCATCTCAATCGATACAGCAGTGTCAAACCTGTCCAGTGGAGGGCCGAGACACTCCAGGTTTTCTTCCAGCCGGCTATTAGAGCAAGTGATTGTAATTATCAACACCTCTGATTTGAGAGAAGGAACTCATTAGTGAGATCAGCTGCTGGAGAGATGGTTGGAAAGAAAACCTGGAGTGTCTCTGCCCTCCACTGGACAGGTTTGACACATGTGCGAGTCCAAGGCGTTCCAGGCTGTCGGTGATCAGGTGGGTTGCGTTCGACGGTGGTACGGCGATAATTCAGCCGGATCCTCCATCGCTCCTGCAGTCTGGGCGTCCCGAATAAAACTTCTCCCGCCCTCTCAGAAATCAACTATCAGGTATTCGGTGTAAAAGAAGTACTGTAGGTGTAGTTAATCTACAAGGGAGGGAAATACTGGTGCCATGTAAGGTGTTGCCTTAAAAGTTCTCGGAGAGCGCAGACCTCCACCGAGAATATAAATAATATTCCTACATTTAATTTATCAAAGTTTTTATATTCCTTAACCATGAAAACAAACCTTTAACTACTTGATTCACGTTGATGTCATTATGAGTTTAGAAGTTATTCACAAAAAGCAAAGTTTCAGTAACGGTAGATTCTTCTGGGTCTATAGATCCAGAGCTTCTGAAGATACAACTACTCCGTTTGTCCGCTACTAATTCCACAGCGTCTTGGTGAAGGCAGCAGAACCAGAACCTCCTTTGTGGAGTCGAAAGGGTCCAAAAACTAAATTGTTTTGTTGTGAATATTTACCCCGATTTCACCTGGATCTGTTTCTTCAGTTATTAAAGATAGAAGTAGGGAACATGGGACGACACATAGAACGGGAGAACCTGAAAATACTGAGGAACCAGAGACAATGTTCTAGCAGAGAACTGTCCAGAGAGGCAGCAGCTGATCAGGTGAGATGTGGAACAGGGGCAGAAACCAACCTGCAGCATCAGTCACCATAGCAATGATGGCTATCTAGTCTAGTTTCATATTTTCTATGTCCCTGTATAACATTCTGATCCTGATTCCCGAGTACCTGCCCTGCCTGTTTGCCTGCTGCTTTGGATCTGTCAGCCTGTTTATTCTGACTACCCTGTTTGTGACCTCTGAAAGGTTTTTGAACCGTCTCATTGCCTGCTCCCATCCTGATTTGTCTGCTGGTTTTTCACAATAAAGCTCTGTTTCTGCATTTTCCTTCTCCTGTCATGCATTTGGGTTCTTACCTGCTTTGGCCCCTGACAAACTGCAATGTTACCAAACATTCCAAGTGATCCAGAATGCAGGATCTCTTATGGATCATCACCAACATTTAATCACCTTTTCCTGTTCAGATTCACAACATTTCCAGAAAATTCCATCAAGATCTGTCCAGAAATCTTTGCGTTATCTTGCTAACGGACAGACAAGCACACCAATGCAGGTGAAAACAAAACCTCCTTGGCAGAGCTAAATAAATAAATAAATAAAATTTGATATATTCCTTAAAAAAAAGCTAATTCTCAACTTTAAGCAATTATCACAATAATTTAATTGTCTTTATCTGTTCTATTCATTAGTATTTTATTACAAACACACGCGTGCGCGCACACACACACACAAACACAGGCTGAGTAAGTGAGCAGTCAGAGCCTGAATTTTGATTGAACCGTTGCTTTCGTCATTGGCTACACAGCTCAAGGCGTATTATTGCTTTATCTTCTCGAGCTCATCCATTCCCAAGTTCCTACGTTAGCTCAGCAAAGACGGCTACAAAATACTGATGCAATCTTGATGAAAGAGAAGAAAAGAGTGCAGATGGAAAGCGGAGTGTCCAGACTCTACGAGCAGATGGATAGCGGAGTGTCCAGACTCTACTAGTAGATGGATAGCAGAGTGTCCAGACTCTACTAGCAGATGGATAGCAGAGTGTCCAGACTCTACTAGCAGATGGATCGCAGAGTCCAGACTCTACTAGCAGATGGATAGCAGAGTGTCCAGACTCTACTAGCAGATGGATCGCAGAGTCCAGACTCTACTAGCAGATGGATAGCAGAGTGTCCAGACTCTACGAGCAGATGGATCGCAGAGTGTCCAGACTCTACTAGCAGATGGATAGCAGAGTGTCCAGACTCTACTAGCAGATGGATCGCAGAGTGTCCAGACTCTACTAGCAGATGGATCGCAGAGTGTCCAGACTCTACTAGCAGATGGATCGCAGAGTGTCCAGACTCTACTAGCAGATGGATAGCAGAGTCCAGACTCTACTAGTAGATGGATAGCAGAGTGTCCAGACTCTACTAGCAGAAGGATAGCGGAGTGTCCAGACTCTACGAGCAGATGGATCGCAGAGTCCAGACTCTACTAGTAGATGGATAGCAGAGTGTCCAGACTCTACTAGCAGAAGGATAGCGGAGTGTCCAGACTCTACTAGCAGATGGATCGCAGAGTCCAGACTCTACTAGTAGATGGATAGCAGAGTGTCCAGACTCTACTAGCAGAAGGATAGCGGAGTGTCCAGACTCTACTAGCAGATGGATCGCAGAGTCCAGACTCTACTAGTAGATGGATAGCAGAGTGTCCAGACTCTACGAGCAGCTGGATTGCAGAGTCCAGACTCTACGAGCAGATGGATTGCAGAGTCCAGACTCTACTAGTAGATGGATAGCAGAGTGTCCAGACTCTACTAGCAGATGGATCGCAGAGTGTCCAGACTCTACTAGCAGATGGATAGCAGAGTGTCCAGACTCTACTAGCAGATGGATCGCAGAGTGTCCAGACTCTACTAGCAGATGGATAGCAGCGTGTCCAGACTCTACTAGCAGATGGATAGCAGAGTGTCCAGACTCTACTAGCAGATGGATCGCAGAGTCCAGACTCTACTAGCAGATGGATAGCAGAGTCCAGACAGAAAGATCAGGATTCGTTTGGACCATCTAGAAATTGAAGATGGACCTAAAAAGAGGGTTCAGAGTTCCCATAAATTCATTACATTTGGAGACTTGGCGGGATATCAATATTAAAAATCATTATCAAACATTCATTCTCGAGTTTTGGAGTTGTTGTTACACCCCCCCACACACACACACACAACAAACAAAGAAACTGAATTCACAAACATCTTTCTCTGAAAGTTTTGTTTCCGTCCCCTCGTGTCTCCGATTGAGGGAACTCTTTGGTATCAAGTCATCGTCTCTAAATAATGAAGACATTTGTATTCATTTATTTACGTGTGACATCAGAGCATGCAGCCACCTGGTGGACAGTCTGTCCACCAGTCACTCGTCACAATCTACCTTGCTATTTCCCTGCCTTGACTGAACTGAGCTTCTCTGCAGACAGACAGGGACACGTTTTCCATGATGTCATTGCTCCTATTAATACACTGAAGGCTGCTGCTTGTTCGCCTCGATGGTTCATCAGCGCCTGATTAACAAGCAGCAGCCTCCTTTGGATCAAAAGGATCAGCACACAAGCAGAATTCCAATTCATAAAGCACAATTCGGATCAATTCTGTGTGGAGATTTTCAGTTCTCTCCCATGTCTGCAGGCCTCCTCGACGGGTTCTCCGGCTTGTTTGTTTGTTTGTCTAAGCACTGCAATGACCTGGCGACTTGTCCGGGGTGTACCCTGCCTCTCATCCGTAGACAGCTGGGATAGGCTCCAGTAGAACCTTGAGCCGTAAGTCCCAGGCAGCCTCCGGGACCTTCTGGATTTCCTCCCATGACAGCCCCTCCACTTCAAGATTCCTCATTGCCGATTTAACCACGAGTTGAATCTTGGTGCCGTTTATCGCTGCTGCTCTGAAGGTTCGATCGAGGAACAGATGCTTCAGTAACAGTGTTATCACTCCCTTATCTATCTTCGCCCCCCTCCTCCCACACACTTCTCTGCCTCTTACGAGTGTTTCCTATTCCCCCACTACCTTGCTGGTTTGGAACTGCTCTCTTCCATCTTATTCAATATTCAAACGCGGCGGCGAGTGCAACCATATTGGACTTATTCTAAGGCATGAGTACTTCAGCGGCATTGGAGCAAATCCGTTCGTTCTCTGCATGATCGCTGTTGTCTATTCTTGTGAAGGCAGCACTCGCTCCCCGAACGACCGTGAGACATTCTCTGAAGGTCGGAGTGTGAGAGGCCGGAATTTGTTCAACTGAATGAAGCCTCTTTAAATTATCTTTTAATTCCTGTCTTCCGCCTTTTCCAGCATTGTGAGTCCATTAGCAGCTTCTGATCGCTCACCTTCTGCCGACTGTGAAAGGGTGTAATTATAGGCTGGAAGCAGTTGCTGTGCACTTTAACTAAGCCCCCCTGAAAAACAGTCAGTTTTGGTCTGGAGTGCCCGCGGGTACTTCCTCTACCCTAGATGTACTGCATATAGTGTTACTACATACATTTGGTCCTGTGCTTGGTCCGTTAAGCTTTCACACTGCATACAAACCAAACCAGGGTCCGCTTGGAAGCAAATCGAGACCCATGTTTTCCAGCAGACCAGAGTTTGCTTGTTTGGGCTGCACCAGAGTTCAAATGAGCTTTCACACCTGCCCAAACAAAGCAGACTATCTGAGGAAACGAACTCTGGTCCGTTTAAAGTGGACCAAACAGCTGGGTAAGGGCGGCAGTGGCTCAGTGGGTTGGGCCTTGGGTTGGGAAGCAGAGAAGTCCATCGGTTCAAGTCCCAGCCCAGACAAAATGAGGAATGTGTGCTGGTGGCTGGAGAAGGGCCAATTTTACCCTCAGCACACTGCTGAGGTGCCCTTGAGCAAGGCACCCCCCCCCCCATTTGCTCCGGGCATGCCGATTATGGCGCCACCTCCACCCTATGCCCTCTCCGCATGCTCTGGGGCACCTATGCATATGTATGCATGCTGTGTGTGATTGTTTCAAGGGGCCCTTGTACTAGGGAGGAAATGGAATTTCGCTGTGTGTTTGCAGTGTAAAAAGTGTAAACATAAATTACAATAAAAGCTTAAATAACACACTGTAGCTCCAAGCCAATTCCACGTCTGTGAAATCAACATGTGCAGACAGGAAGCAACACTGATTGTGAATCAGTTGTACCTGCCGTTATGCAAATAGAACAGACAACAGGTAGAAATGACTGATTGGCATAATTGCCTCAAAAACATTTGCAACAAAACATAAAGTTAAAGGTAGCGTCATTTTTTCCCCAGGCCTGTTTATATCAGGATTGTGTAGCGACACAATTCAAAAGCAATGCGAGATTTTCATTGGTTAATTATCAGTACATTTTGATACATTACTTTCGTCAGTTTCTCGTTATGTATATGTATATATATATATATATACGTACACACATGTGAAATACTCCCCAACACCAGCCGCTCCGTCTTCATTTAGTGCACATAAACCATTATTGCGCCAAAGGCCTATTCCAGAGATGTATTATTTAAAAGTCTGATGGCAGCTGGGAGGAAGCTCTCACAGAACCGTGCAGTCCTGGATCTCAGGCTGCGGTACCCCCTACCTGAGGGCAAGAGGGAGACAGGCTGAGGCTGGGGTGGGAGGGGTCCTTGATGATGATTTTGTTTGGCCAGGTCCTCAATAGTTGACAGTGTGACCCCAATGGTCCTCTCAGCAGATCTCAGCAATCTTCTGCCGGCACCACGGCAGAAGATTTTTGTTTTACAGTGTCCGTCTCTTAGTTTGATACTGACTATACTGCGTGCGTGTGTGTGTGTGTTTGAGGGTGAGTCGTCTAAGATTCAACGTCCTTTTCTTTAGAGCAGAGCGTAGCATTCATAACCAGCACACGCACACCCTTTAACCCCGTCCTGTCTGGAATCACCGTCTTCTGTGGGCTGTCTTCTTCACTTCAGTCACATTTGCCCCATTGTCTCCATTTTACACAAAATAAGACACACCCAGTCCCGTTTAAGTCCCCATTCGATCACACTCAGCTTACGAGTTTCGGTCGATGGACAAGGCGTGGCAATACTGCAAATCATGATAATGAAATGAAGACATGTACAAGTACCAGTATGGTGGAGATAATCAGAGATCGGTTGGACAAGGATTCAGACACATTAGTCACCGTCCCCTTCTGGTTGTCTGTCACATTGAGGCCACTTGTGGGGTCCCAGGTACCAATCTGTAAAAAGAAATAGCTTTTAGAATGGATAGCCAACAAATCCATCACACGGGCATGAAGAGAAAATGTTCCTCACTTTCTATATGAAAATTCTAAAACCAGGCTTTTCACACAGTGTCCGGTGATCGATGGGCAGGTTCATTCGAGGAGCCTCCGCTTGTTGTGTGCACCACTGCAGTGCCTCTCCTACTGGACTCGATAGCAAACCTGTGCAAACGCTACACCTCCTCCCCGTTCTGAGGGAAGGACACTCAATATTGAAATATTTTATTGACTAGAATGTCCAACATTACCGGCATGTCTATAGTTAGGCCTGATCTTCCATGCAAGGTTACAGCTGAAAGCCTCCAATGACTGTGGTCCCTTTAATAAAGCCGCACACTCAGCAGCAGCGAGCATTTTCTGAAATGATAGATGTCTAGCTCACCAATCTTCTTTCACTTAAAGCTCTTTTTAAAATGCAGTATGTGGTCTCTCATGCACTTAAGACCAGTAGAGACATATATTTTACTCATACCTCCGCCCTCGTGATTGGCCCCTCGGCCCTTTGGAGGGACACAGGAAGCTGTCACAGAGGAAGACTGAAAGGGAGAGGGGCATGCTGGGAAACACAACCCCCACTGACCACGCTCACTCAACACTTGGCTGGGGTCCCTTGTGACGGCCTGAATTCATTTCATGCTTTCTATTTGCATTGCATCAAGTTTCTGAAAGTGGTTTATTAAAAGCGTGAATCATTGCTGGTGGTGCGAGAAGTCAGGAGATGCTGACCGCTGAGAGGCGAAGCACAGCGAGGATGCTGAAGTGTGTGCAGTCGCTTTCATGAATATTGACTCAGAAGCCCAGCATGTTTGAAGCTGTGCATATTTGGGATGGTGGGTGAAAACATGTCCTTGCCCTTTTGACTCAGGAACTGATTTCCATTTTTCATGGTGGGGGTCGGGGCTGACAAATCGCTGCAAAGTGGATAGACCCGCTTGGCATGTGTCGAATATCTTTGAAGGATAATAATTTAGCGTTTTACAAAAGTTATTTTCTTTTTTGTGAAGGAAAATGAAATAATCAACATCATGAAAAATGGACGGTCAGTTTGTCTCAGACTGACTGCAGCACGTCATAGAAGGGTTGTCCTCAGGAGCAACAGTTCAATAAGGTGATCAAACACCAAACACATTGGTTTAGGAACCACCTGAACGACTGTCCAGAAAAGAAAACAATCTCAACAATCTATTTCCTGTTGAGTCTGATAAGAACAAAAGCAGAGCATTTTATAAGAACATGTATGGAAAAAGTGAATGGAAATAACACTTTGTCTTTGTAAATGTATGTGTACAGAACCAAAGTAAGAGTAATTTGAGTGAGAGTAATTTGAGTTTGTTCTTCTTTACTTGCTGGACAGGAACTATGGCAGTCATATCAGTGCTGTTGAGTCCAGTAGCTGAGCCTTACCTTGTGGAGGGCTAGCAATGCTGTAGTTACGAACAGAAGCCCTTAACACTGGGCACGTGGGTAACACGGATGGGCATCTAATGAAAGTGACTTCCTCATGTTGAGTATTGTTAGTGGGTACGCTCCACAGGTAGGAGGTGAGTTAGAGGAGAAGGAGAAGTTCTTACGCTCCACAGGTAGGAGGTGAGTTAGAGGAGAAGGAGAAGTTCTTACGCTCCACAGGTAGGAGGTGAGTTAGAGGAGAAGGAGAAGTTCTTACGCTCCACAGGTAGGAGGTGAGTTAGAGGAGAAGGAGAAGTTCTTACGCTCCACAGGTAGGAGGTGAGTTAGAGGAGAAGGAGAAGTTCTTGCGCTCCACAGGTAGGAGGTGAGTTAGAGGAGAAGGAGAAGTTCTTGCGCTCCACAGGTAGGAGGTGAGTTAGAGGAGAAGGAGAAGTTCTTACGCTCCACAGGTAGGAGGTGAGTTAGAGGAGAAGGAGAAGTTCTTACGCTCCACAGGTAGGAGGTGAGTTGGAGGAGAAGGAGAAGTTCTTACGCTCCACAGGTAGGAGGTGAGTTAGAGGAGAAGGAGAAGTTCTTACGCTCCACAGGTAGGAGGTGAGTTAGAGGAGAAGGAGAAGTTCTTACGCTCCACAGGTAGGAGGTGAGTTGGAGGAGAAGGAGAAGTTCTTACGCTCCTCAGGTAGGAGGTGAGTCAGAGGAGAAGGAGAAGTTCTGGACTGACTTAGATGAAGTGGTTCAGAGCATTCTAGCAGTGAGAGAGTCCTGATTGGAGCAGACCTCAATGGGCGTGTTGGTGAAGGAAATAGAGGAGATGAAGAAGTGATGGACAAGTTTGGTATTCAGGACAGGAACCTAGAAGGACAGATGGAGGTGGACTTTACCAAAAGGAGGGACATGGCAGAAGTTAACACTTATCTCCAGAAGAGACTAGAACATAGGGTGACTTTCAAGAGTGGAGGGAGGAGCACACAGGTGGACATCTTGTGTAGACGGAGCAGTTTAGAGGAGGTTGGTGACTGTAAGGTAGGTAGGAGAGAGTGTAGCCAGCCAGCATAGGCTGGTGGTGAGGAAGATGACTCTAGTAGTGAAGAAGAGGAAGAGGACGAAGGCAGAGCAGAGGACAGAGTGGTGGAGGCTGAAGAACGAAGAGTGTTGTGTGTCTTTCAGGGAAGAGGTGAGACAGGCTCTGGGTGGACAAGAGAGGCTTCCAGAAGACTGGAATACAACAGCTAAGGTGATCAGGGAGACAGGTAGGAGAGGACTGGGTGTGTCTTCTGGAAGGAAAGGAGATAAGGAGACCTGGTGGTGGAACCAGGAAGTGCAGAAGTGTACACAGGAAGAGAGGTTAGCTAAGAAGAAATGGGACATTGAGAGGACAGAAGAGAGTAAACAAGAGTACAGGGAGACGAGACGCAAGGTAAAAGGTCAAACAGAGGTCATATGATGACCTGTATGCAGGTTAGATAGTAAAGAGGGAGAGAAGGATCTGTACAGTCTGGACAGACAGAGAGACAGAGACGGGAAGGATGTTCAGCATGTTAGAGTGATGAAGAGTAGAGACAGGAAGGATGTTCAGCATGTTAGAGTGATGAAGAGTAGAGACAGGAAGGATGTTCAGCATGTTAGTGATGAAGGATAGAGATGAAGGCGTTGTCAGAGGACAGTAGTGTGTAGGAAGATGGAATAAGTTTTTAGAGGAATTAATGAATGAGGAAGATGAGAGAGAGCAAAGGGGAGTGGAGGAACCTGTTGTGGACCAGGAAGTGATGAAGATTAGCACGAGTGAAGTTAGAAAGGCAATGAAGAGGATGAAGAATGGGGAGGCAGTTGGACAGGATGACATACCTGTGGAGGTATGGAAGTGTCTAGGAGAGGTAGCTGTAGAGTTTTTAACGGGGTTGTTTAATACAATCAGAGGAGAAGAAGATGCCAGAGGAACGGAGGAGAAGAGTTCTGGTGCCTATTTTCAAGAAGGGAGACAAACAGAGTTGTGGAAACTATCGGGGGATAAAGCTGATGAATCATATAATGAAGTTATGGGGAAAAGTAATTGAGACAGAAGTAAGTATTTGTGAGCAGCAGAATGGCTTCATGCTGAGGTGTCGGAGTAACAGGGGAGTTTAGTGCATATGTGGAATGGGAACGGGTGGAAGAAAGTATCAGGTGTGCTCTGTGATAGGAGAGTGTCAGCAAGGATGAAGGGAAAGGTCTACAAGACAGTGGTGAGACCAGCCATGATGGACGGCTGAGAGACAGTGGTGAGACCAGCCATGATGGACGGCTTAGAGACAGTGGTGAGGACAGCCATGGGGGACGGCTTAGAGACAGTGGTGAGGACAGCCATGATGGACGGCTTAGAGACAGTGGTGAGGACAGCCATGATGGACGGCTTAGAGACAGTGGTGAGGACAGCCATGATGGACGGCTTAGAGACAGTGGTGAGGACAGCCATGGGGGACGGCTTAGAGACAGTGGTGAGGACAGCCATGGGGGACGGCTTAGAGACAGTGGTGAGGACAGACATGATGGACGGCTTAGAGACAGTGATGAGGACAGCCATGATGGACGGCTTAGAGACAGTGATGAGGACAGCCATGATGGACGGCTTAGAGACAGTGTCTCTGAGGAAAAGACAGGAGGCGGAGCTAGAAGGGGAGGATATGAAGATGCTGAGGTTCTTCTTGGAAGTGACCAGGTTGGACAGGATTAGACATGAGACAATAAGAGGGACAGTGAAGGTTAGACGCTTTGGAGACAAGGTCAGAGAGACCAGACTTTGATGGGTTGGACATGTCCAGAGGAGAGACAGGGACTATATCGGTAGAAGGATGCTGAGAATGGAACTGGCAGGGAACAGGACTAGAGGACGACCCAGGAGAAGAGACATGGACGTAGTGAGGGAGGACATGAGAGTGGCTGGTGTTGGGGAGGACGATGCAAAGGACAGGACTAGAGGACGACCCAGGAGAAGAGACATGGACGTAGTGAGGGAGGACATGAGAGTGGCTGTTGTTGAGGAGGACGATGCAAAGGACAGGGTGAAATGCGGAACACTGATTTGCTATGGCAACTGCTGACGGGACGAAAAGAAAGTACAGTAGTAGTACTACTGTACTTTCTTCTCTACTACTACTGTGACTTCCTTTCAAGTTGGCTAAAGTTAGGAGAGAAATCAAATGTGACTTTTCCTGGTCTGGAGAAGCCGCGGCGTTTTGCACTGACTCAGTCCGTGCTGTTCATGAACATCATATTGATGTCTTCCTACTGACTGTTCTCTCTGCTCTGCTATCATTCACTACCAAATGCTTCCAACTCTCACTTGGAATACAACAATCTAATCCACAATTTGCTACGTACGTTATTCAGATGTCATGTTGAAGAGTTTTGAGTGTGACGATCGTTTCTGTATAATAATACATTTACAAATTTATTGAAGACCTTATGTCTCATCACCTCTTTGTCATATCAGTTGAAGTCCTGAGTGAAAAACACACACCTTCTCCAGCCCCTCCTCCTTCAGACTGATGACATCAAGATCGAAGTCTGTTCTCAAGCCATTGGTACGGTTGAAAGCGATCCTCCCTGTTAGACCATCCCAGTGAGCCTACGGAGAGAGAGTATCAGAGGAGACATCCAGCATCAAGTCTGCAAATCGTTCAAAGCATTGAGAACACGCTGTTACGGAACTGTTCATGCTTATAAGGTTTCTCCATCTTCAAAGCGTCTCCAGACACTCTCAGCCTACATTTGTAACAATGGGAAGTCGATCATCCAGTCTTTACAGGTGTTTAAGGCTGTGATAGTGTGAAAGTGGCTCGAAACTGGAAAGGCCTTCTTCAGGTAGAGCAAATCATTGTAGTACTGCTGCAGCCTGAAGGACTGGACATGAGGGCCGACAGAATCTCCTACTTCTATACATCTTAACTCCACTTTATTCAACAATCTGCAAAAATAACATGTAGCTGCTCGTAATATTTGTAGTCACAGATTTTTTTATATTTTTGTTTGTTTGTTAATTTGTAAAATTATATTCATGTTCCTTCAAAGCTGACTCAGCACCGAATACTGTGATGTCTCTCTCAGTAAACGTATTATTCTTTTTCAACATTATTTCCTGTTTTACTTTGAAATCCTTACCTTGATGGACTACAGACCCTCAGTCTGCTGCCCCAGCACACCACAGCAAACAGGATGGACTAGATACCCTCAGTCTGCTGCCCCAGCACACCACAGCAAACAGGATGGACTAGATACCCTCAGTCTGCTGCCCCAGCACACCACAGCAAACAGGATGGACTAGATACCCTCAGTCTGCTGCCCCAGCACACCCCAGCAAACCAGATGGACTAGATACCCTCAGTCTGCTGCCCCAGCACACCACAGCAAACAGGATGGACTAGATACCCTCAGTCTGCTGCCCCAGCACACCACAGCAAACAGGATGGACTAGATACCCTCAGTCTGCTGCCCCAGCACACCACAGCAAACAGGATGGACTAGATACCCTCAGTCTGCTGCCCCAGCACACCTCAGCAAACAGGATGGACTAGATACCCTCAGTCTGTTGCCCCAACACACCACAGCAAACAGGATGGACTAGATACCCTCAGTCTGCTGCCCCAGCACACCACAGCAAACAGGATGGACTAGATACCCTCAGTCTGCTGCCCCAGCACACCACAGCAAACAGGATGGACTAGATACCCTCAGTCTGCTGCCCCAACACACCACAGCAAACAGGATGGACTAGATACCCTCAGTCTGCTGCCCCAGCACACCACAGCAAACAGGATGGACTAGATACCCTCAGTCTGCTGCCCCAGCACACCACAGCAAACAGGATGGACTAGATACCCTCAGTCTGCTGCCCCAGCACACCACAGCAAACAGGATGGACTAGATACCCTCAGTCTGCTGCCCCAGCACACCTCAGCAAACAGGATGGACTAGATACCCTCAGTCTGCTGCCCCAACACACCACAGCAAACAGGATGGACTAGATACCCTCAGTCTGCTGCCCCAGCACACCACAGCAAACAGGATGGACTAGATACCCTCAGTCTGCTGCCCCAGCACACCCCAGCAAACCAGATGGACTAGATACCCTCAGTCTGCTGCCCCAGCACACCACAGCAAACAGGATGGACTAGATACCCTCAGTCTGCTGCCCCAGCACACCACAGCAAACAGGATGGACTAGATACCCTCAGTCTGCTGCCCCAGCACACCACAGCAAACAGGATGGACTAGATACCCTCAGTCTGCTGCCCCAGCACACCTCAGCAAACAGGATGGACTAGATACCCTCAGTCTGTTGCCCCAACACACCACAGCAAACAGGATGGACTAGATACCCTCAGTCTGCTGCCCCAGCACACCACAGCAAACAGGATGGACTAGATACCCTCAGTCTGCTGCCCCAGCACACCACAGCAAACAGGATGGACTAGATACCCTCAGTCTGCTGCCCCAACACACCACAGCAAACAGGATGGACTAGATACCCTCAGTCTGCTGCCCCAGCACACCACAGCAAACAGGATGGACTAGATACCCTCAGTCTGCTGCCCCAGCACACCACAGCAAACAGGATGGACTAGATACCCTCAGTCTGCTGCCCCAGCACACCACAGCAAACAGGATGGACTAGATACCCTCAGTCTGCTGCCCCAGCACACCACAGCAAACAGGATGGACTAGATACCCTCAGTCTGCTGCCCCAGCACACCACAGCAAACAGGATGGACTAGATACCCTCAGTCTACTGCCCCAGCACACCACAGCAAACAGGATGGACTAGATACCCTCAGTCTGCTGCCCCAACACACCACAGCAAACAGGATGGACTAGATACCCTCAGTCTGCTGCCCCAGCACACCACAGCAAACAGGATGGACTAGATACCCTCAGTCTGCTGCCCCAGCACACCACAGCAAACAGGATGGACTAGATACCCTCAGTCTGCTGCCCCAGCACACCACAGCAAACAGGATGGACTAGATACCCTCAGTCTGCTGCCGCAGCACACCACAGCAAACAGGATGGACTAGATACCCTCAGTCTGCTGCCCCAGCACACCACAGCAAACAGGATGGACTAGATACCCTCAGTCTGCTGCCCCAGCACACCACAGCAAACAGGATGGACTAGATACCCTCAGTCTGCTGCCCCAGCACACCACAGCAAACAGGATGGACTAGATACCCTCAGTCTGCTGCCCCAGCACACCACAGCAAACAGGATGGACTAGATACCCTCAGTCTACTGCCCCAGCACACCACAGCAAACAGGATGGACTAGATACCCTCAGTCTGCTGCTCCAGCACACCACAGCAAACAGGATGGACTAGATACCCTCAGTCTGCTGCCCCAGCACACCACAGCAAACAGGATGGACTAGATACCCTCAGTCTGCTGCCCCAGCACACCACAGCAAACAGGATGGACTAGATACCCTCAGTCTACTGCCCCAGCACACCACAGCAAACAGGATGGACTAGATACCCTCAGTCTGCTGCTCCAGCACACCACAGCAAACAGGATGGACTAGATACCCTCAGTCTACTGCCCCAGCACACCACAGCAAACAGGATGGACTAGATGCCCTCAGTCTGCTGCCCCAGCACACCACAGCAAACAGGAAGGACTAGATGCCCTCAGTCTGCTGTCCCAGCACACCACAGCAAACAGGAAGGACTAGATGCCCTCAGTCTGCTGTCCCAGCACACCACAGCAAACAGGATGGACTAGATACCCTCAGTCTGCTGCCCCAGCACACCACAGCAAACAGGATGGACTAGATACCCTCAGTCTGCTGCCCCAGCACACCACAGCAAACAGGATGGACTAGATACCCTCAGTCTGCTGCCCCAGCACACCACAGCAAACAGGATGGACTAGATACCCTCAGTCTGCTGCCCCAGCACACCACAGCAAACAGGATGGACTAGATACCCTCAGTCTGCTGCCCCAGCACACCACAGCAAACAGGATGGACGAGAGATCACAGACTCATAGAACATCCTCAGCATCGTGACAAAGTCATTAACCACAGGCCTATACTCTGACTCCTCCCCCCTGCTGAGACATCCAACTATGGCTGAGTCATCAGCAGACTTCTGAAGATAGCAAGCCTCTGACCGATAGCTGACGTCTGTGGTGTAAATGGTGAAGAGGAAGGGAGAGAGAACAGTTCCGTGAGGTGCCCCAGTATTACTGATCACCCTGTCCGACACACTTCTGTGCAGGCGTACATACTGCGAACTGTCATTGGCTAGCATATGTAATATTAGTATGCATATAATCTACCTCTGTAGGCCTCTCTAAATCCGTTTCTGTGGCAGCAGACACCATATCTTCATCATCATCACTATCACTATCATCATCATCATCACAATCCTGATGAAGGAGACAAGCGTCCTGTTTCAACTACATGTGGTAACATTTGTGAAGATTTAAGTAACAACTTCAGAGAGTTCTGTTGAAGCAGATAATCAGTAACTGTTAGGAAGAATGAATCACCCAAAACAGAGATGACAAAAGCTTGAGGGTTCTGTTCAGGATCTTAGATGTCTCTAGGACCGCGTCCGGAGATGTTGTTCCTGGTATCTGCTAGAGCCATGCACCCAGCTTGGGGGTTACTGCCCCTAGTGTGGAATCTTATTGTGGAATCGGCTCCCCGTTTTGGTTCGTGAGACAGACACCATCTCTATGTTCAAGAGTAGACTAAAGACTTTCCTTTTTAACAAAGCTTAGAGTTAATCAATACAATAATCAATATACTGTCATAGACCAGCACTGGTGGCTTAACATCATGACACACTGAGCTCCTCCCTCTTTATCTGGTTATTCATGTTATAAATATATGTGAGTAATCTCTCGCTCTTTCCTGTAGTCTTGTGCTCTCTCTCCCTCTGTTTGTCCCTCTTTCTGTCTCAGTCTGCAGGTCCTACTCTCCGTGGTGCTGCAGATCCTGGACCTGTGTCCCTCACCGCTTATGTCCACTTTGCCGGCATTAGCATTTACAGTCTTATACATCTTGTTTTTGTCTGCTCCTGTTCTGTCTTGCTATCGCTTCCCTATCCATCTCCTTGTTTTTGACTCGTCTCCGACCTGCCATTCTCTCTCTCTCTCTCTCTCAACCCAGCCGGCCAGACAGATGGCCGTCCACCATGAGCCTAGGTTCTGTCCAAGGTTTCTGCCCGTTAAAGGGAAGTTTTTCCTTGCCTCCGTTGCTCTTGTGGGTCAAGTTGGGTTCTGTGTTTCCCTGCAGGTCTTTCCCTGCTAATCCTGTAAAGTGCCTTGAGATGACTTTATGTTGTGATCTGGCGCTATAGAAATAGAATAGAATTGAATTGAATAGTGCCCTGATTACTACTGGAGCCATGCACCCAGCTTGGGGGTTACTGCCCCTAGTGCCCCCATCACTACTGGACCCCTGCACCCAGCTTGGGGGTCACTGCCCCCTAGTGTCCTGATCACTACTGGCACCACCGTTGCCTTCACTCCCCACATTTTCTCCAGCTCTTCCTCCAGTCTTGGTATTTCTCCAGCTTTTTGTGTTCGTTCTTCCTGATGTTGCTATTGACAGGTTGGCCGGTTGACCATCACCAGTTTGTCTGTCTGGATCTGGAAGTCCCACAGGATCTTGGCTTGATTGTTCTCGACCCCCTTCGGAGGTGTCCTCCATCTTGACTCTGGGGTCTCCAGTCCGTACTCGGTACAGATGTTCCTGTACACTAGGCCCGCTACCTGCATGTCGTTCCATGCATGCCTTGCCTGCCAGTATATTACACCCTGCTGTGATGTGCTGTCCTGCCTCAGGGGCTTCCTTGCACAGCCTGCACCGGAGGTCCTTTCTGACGTGGTCGACCCCAGCCACTAATGATCTTGTGTTTAGGGCCTGTTCTTGTGCTGCCATGATTACTGCCTCCGTGCTGTCTTTCAGTCTTACCTTTTCCAGCCACTGGTATGTTTTTCCATGTCAGCTACGACTTCATTTTGTCGGTGGTTCGTGCCATGCAGGGGCTTGTCCTTCCATGATACGCCCTCTGGCTCCTCCTCCTTACTGGGCTTCTGTTGCCTGAGGCATTCACTCAGCAGGTCGTCACTGGGGGCCATTTTCTTGATGTACTGTTGGAGGGATGTAGTTTCCTCCTGGATAGTGGCCTTGATGCTCACTAGTCCTCAGGATGTGCATCAACCATGCCCTAGTCATGTTCAGAAGCAGCTGCCTGAGATATCAACAGTGCTGGACATCTGAACATCTTGCTTTTGGTACATTGATGAAGGTACATAAAATTGGGCAACAATAGATTTCCCCAATCTTTTACCATACATTCTGTGGTAGAGCACAGACTGTCTTTACTGCAGATTAGAATAAGAACTTTGACCCTTCTATATATTACCAACAAGGCTTATATTTACCTCAAAGCCTTCAATTTATTTGAAACTTATCCCGATTGTTTGGTTCATGTACAGAGTATGCCATGAATTGGGAAATCAAATTTTTGTTAAGCAATGAGTAGTGGTCTTTAATCCAGGCATGGTCCTGTGACCTCGTCTCTGACTGCTGACATCCTCACTAATCACAAACAACATAGTAACACAGTCAACATTTACAATCCTGTGTTAACATTTGGCTTTCTGATACTGTTTTCAGTGTCTTCACATAAAGACGTTTCATAGAAATGCATCCACATTTGTGTGGTTTTATTTTGCAGACATTTAGTGTAACTGTTCACAGCCTTGTCTTTGCAGACTCCGGGGAGCCGAGGCTTGCAAGCCCGAAATAGAGATTCTTTAATCTCTGGTGTGAAACGCAGGGAAATTAGGATTTTCTGTCTGTTTAACAAATGCAGCTAGCGGGGGGGGGGGGCAATTACCAAACAGCTGAAGAGGGGTTTGTGTCGGAATTGGTGATGATGGCTAAAAATCACAGAGAGCAGCCACAAGAAGAAAGCAAAAAAACCATTTTGATGTAAATGAATTCATTTATAGCTCATTTTAACTTCTTCAAACGTCCCCTCTTCTTTTGAGCTTGAGCTTGTTTATTTCTGTTTGGACATGTCTTCTCTGTGTTTGCTGAAGAGGACATAATGGGGTGCAGGTACTGCGCTACCTCTTTGATGAGGGCCATGAAGCGGTTCCCAAAGCGCCAGGGCTTGTGTCGGTTGCACTGTAATGAGCTGACAGTGATCTGCTGAGACTGCTGCACGGCGACCGCCACTACGTGCACGGCGTCGTACATCAGAGCGGCGTCCGTCTGCAAGACAAAACGCAGGGAAGAGGAACATCACGGACATCAGAGCAGCTCAGCTGGAGGCCTGAGCAGGTTTGTCCTGCCGTGGAAACAATAGTCACGTTGGTGTCATAGTACTTTAGTACACAGAGAATATCTCAGAAGACAGGAGGAGACCAATCTGTAATTATAGAATAAACAATAATGCAGTTGACAAGTAAAAAAAACAAAAACGCTCAATTGTTGGATAACGTTAAAAGGACAAATATCATTTCAGCACATTTCAACAAGAGGTGGGGACAGTTTGGATTAGTGAGAGTTCAATGCCTTGCTCAAGGAGACTGGATTGGTGACAGGAATCACACTAGCAACCTCTGACAACAAACAAACAGCATATGAGTTTCTTAAATCAATTTAAATATGCAGTATACTGCATGGGGGAGCGTTCTGGCAAAAGAAATAATGAAGCAAAGGCTCTCAAGCATGATATGAGCAGATGGTTGTTCTACCCTGGCTGTGCTGCGAGAGTGGGCTGTGTCTGTCTGCACGCACGCACACACACACACACACACACACACGCACAAACTGTTCCAAAGCTATCAGAGAAGTGCCAGTCTTCCACGCTTCATGTCAGAAACCCTTAAAAAGAGAAAGTGCTGATTGAGAAACGATCCAAAAAGTTCTCCACAGTTGTCGGATGGAAAACGTTTGTTTTGCGATCCGATTGAGGTTGTAGCTCGGGATCCGATTTGGCTGTCGCCGTGCGGTAAAGACGAGCCACAGCCCGATCCAAACACATGATGTCCGTTCAGCCATGTTCCAAAATCAATCCCAGTCAAAAACCTTGCACTGGAAAATTCAGACGAGCTTCAGGTTGTCTGCAGGAGTGTGAGGCATTAATCATCTGTGTGAGATGAAGGGTTGGATTTATTGCAGTTAAACTGTAATACTGCGTCATTTTGCAGATATGTGTAGGACTCGGATATATATGGATCGTTATTGTCATTACTTTTGATCAGATCTGGAGTTACACTGTGGAACAGAGTGAGAACTCTCTACTCCACACAGAGACGGTAACGCATGACATCACTTCCTGTGGCACTATTGGTTGAATGCAGGCTAAACAGGGAAGCAGCTTGAAGCTAGTCTGCGCTGTGGAAGTATTCTGAAGTGGAGGACAAAAACCTGGCGATGATCCGTATTTCCCTCGTCTTTATTTTTTAAATATATTAATAGAAGTATCGGATCGGGACTCGGTATCAGTTCAAAATCAAATGACTGAGACTCGGGGGCAAAACAACCTGATGGGGACGTCCCTAGTATGAATAACCAGCAGTGATGGGACAGGGACATAGAGAGACAAATCCACGGAATTATAGACATCCACTTAATGCTTGGAGTGAAGCGAGACGAAAGCGTTTTTTGCAAGTGGGATTATGTTTTAGGTGGTACGGTGGCGTAGCGGGTAGCGCTGTGGCCTCACAGGAAGGAGGTACTGGGTTCTAATCGAATCTGTGCCGAGGTGGTTCTCCCTGAGTGTTTGCACGAATAGTTGTCTGTTTCTGTGTGGCCCCGCGACCTGGTGACGCGTCCGGGGTGTACGCCCCCCTCTCGCCCATAGCAAGATGGGATAGGCTCCAGCAGCACCCGTGACCCGCAGGGCGGATAAAGCGAACATGACAACACGTATACCTGTGTATATGTACATGCTCTCGCCAAAAAACCGACTCATTGTCGCTAAACACATACTTTTAAATTCCGGAAAGCCCGTCGTTAAATGAGGACCACCTGTCCTGCTTGTTTGTACCAATATAAATAAAAGCACCTACCGTTTAGTGAAAACTAGAAGGAGCTGTCGTGGCTAACGTGAGACTCTGATCCAGACGTACCATGATCCTTTGCTTCTGACATACAACAGTGACTAAGATGTCCCCCCAGCAGCATGTGTAGACTGTTGGACGTCCTTCCAGCAGCATGTGTAGACTGCTGGACGTCCTCCCAGCAGCATGTCCTCCCAGCAGCATGTGTGACTGCAGGACGTCCTCTCAGCAGCATGTCCTCCCAGCAGCATGTGTAGACTGCTGGACGTCCTCCCAGCAGCATGTCCTCCCAGCAGCATGTGTGACTGCAGGACATCCTCTCAGCAGCATGTCCTCCCAGCAGCATGTGTGACTGCTGGACGTCCTCTCAGCAGCATGTCCTCCCAGCAGCATGTGTAGACTGCTGGACGTCCTCCCAGTAGCATGTGTGACTGCTGGACGTCCTTCCAGCAGCATGTCCTCTCAGCAGCATGTCCTCCCAGCAGCATGTGTAGACTGTTGGCCGTCCTTCCAGCAGCATGTCCTCCCAGCAGCATGTGTAGACTGCTGGACGTCCTCCCAGCAGCATGTGTAGACTGCTGGACGTCCCCCCAGCAGCATGTGTAGACTGCTGGACGTCCTCCCAGCAGCATGTGTAGACTGCTGGACGTCCTCCCAGCAGCATGTGTAGACTGCTGGACGTCCTTCCAGCAGCATGTCCTCTCAGCAGCATGTCCTCCCAGCAGCATGTGTAGACTGCTGGACGTCCTCCCAGCAGCATGTGTAGACTGCTGGACGTCCTTCCAGCAGCATGTCCTCCCAGCAGCATGTGTAGACTGCTGGACGTCCTTCCAGCAGCATGTCCTCCCAGCAGCATGTGTAGACTGCTGGACGTCCTTCCAGCAGCATGTCCTCTCAGCAGCATGTCCTCTCAGCAGCATGTCCTCCCAGCAGCATGTGTAGACTGCTGGACGTCCTCCCAGCACCACTGAGTTTCTCGTGACTCCAGCCTTTATATAAGCCTTCAAAAAACTATTTTATTTCCACAATCAGATGAGACGCTGGCCGTCGCCCGTGGCACACACTCATTCTTATGGTGCTGAAGACAGGAAGTGAAGCTTTGTGACGTTCACAGTGCCATCACCTCTTTCTGCTCTGAACCACTCGGGCCCCCGGGGCCCCCGGGGCCCCCGGGGACCTCACAGCGGCAGCAGCAGCAGCGCGACAGCCTGTCAGTCAATCACAGCGCCGGTACTGCAAACACAAACGTCAGGAGGATTTAGACATGAGCTTCTATTCTTAGCTCCCATCTCTTTTCATCAGCGTGTGTCTTTTCAGGGATTGTTAAATGGCTAAACGGATTAAAAGACACACCAGCTGCAGCACTTCAGTTTCCCCTACATCGAAGGTAAGAAAAGACTTCATGAATTAAATATTCCCTTAATTAAAAGAAGCGGCAGATTTACTCAGCTGTGCTTCAGAGTGAAGAGGAGTTGCTGGTGTGCCGCTGGAGGACTTCTGGCAGCAGAGGTTTGTGTGCGTCTCCCGAGTACCTGTCAGCGGCACACACCAATGATTCAGCAACACCAGCGCTTCTCTCTATAAACACCTCATTAAAATCATCTCATTAAAATCAATTATGTCACTCCTGAATGAAATCAAAGCTAAACACTTTAAAAGCTGCTTTTCCCTTGTGTCAGCCAATATAAGCGTCCAAACACTCCGTCTGAGCAGCACGGTGGCGATGCTTTAACCGGGTGGCTGAGAGCGGGGGGGGGGGCGATTCAGAACTCCTTCATCCCTGGCTGAAAAGGAACGGCCTACTGGCCATCAGCAACGGAGCCCTGGAGACACAGAGTTTAACGTCGCTGTGGTTTTCAAAGTGGATAACTTTGAATATATAGTCTACGTGGCCACGGAGGCAGGGGGGGGGGGGGGCAACCAGTCAGAGGCTGCAGAGCCACATCATCGCCCCCATCTGTGGCGTGAGCCTATTTTATGTTACATCCTATGACAGCTAGTTGGCGCCTGCGCAGAGGAGACACTCAGACTATCAGCACTGGATCCCCCCAGGGCTGTGTACTCCCCCCCCCTCCCTGTACACCAACTGCTGCACCTCCAGCCATCAGTCCGATATACTGATTAAGTTTGCAGACGACACCGCCCTCATCTCAGACAGTGATGAGTCTGCCTCTTGGCGGGAGGCGGACCGGCTGGAGTTTTCTGGAGCTGAACCGCCTTCAGAGAACAGTCAAGATGATCGTGGACTTCAGTAGAATGAAACTACCGCTGCTTTCTAAGGTGTCACCAAAGCAAAGAATATTAGCGTCAAAGTCTGCTTTTCACCAAAATAAATTGTTTTCTCAGATTTTTTTGTCAAAAACTGGTGTTTTCTGGTGAAATGTTCAGCTGCTGAGTAACGAAGAAGGTTAAAAAGGTACAGACAATGAATCTAATAATTCTATAATCATGAATAATAACAGCATCAGTTCAGCCTTCGTTATGCCTGTGGCCATAATGGCGTTGTGGTGCAGGTATACGCTCTCTGAGTGTTCTTCTGTTCCAGTTTCATCATGACCGGAACTAAGCAGGCAGGAAACAGCCTCCTCAGTGACATCAGGAGCCAAGCCATTAAAGAGACAACGGTGATCGTGCGAGAGGAAGAGAAGAAGGAGCATGCCACTTATCCCCCCCATTAGTTTCATTAGGGCGAGAGAACCAGGGAGATTAAGACCACAGTGGGCTGGATGATGATGCTATTTGGCAGGGTTATCTGTTATTTCAGGCCGGGCCGTTTCGGCGCCTCTGTTTGGGCTGGGTTCTAATGTGATGTGATGCCTCGGCCCTGGGGTGTTGCTCTGCTGCTGCTCCCAGCCTGTGTGATTAAAATCTGCTGTCACCAGCCAGCCCGTCTGGATGCTCTCACGCTCCCTCTCATCTGCATCCAGCATTCTGCAACCCCACACGCTGTTTCAGCAGGGTATAATATATATGCAATATATATATATATGCTGCATTGCATATTTTGCATGAAGACTGATAAAATCCGAAATGTTTTTCTCGTGTGGGGCGAATAAACGAGTCAGATGTAGCACATCTAAAGCGCACTAATGACGTGTTACAGGTCACTGCGTAAACTGAACACAAACCAAGGTAAAAGCAGGTGGGAGGTGGCGGTTTGGTGGCGAAGTAGTCCTTTAACGAGACCAGTTGCCAGGCAACCAGCGGACATCCCATGCAAACAGTGTGTTGTCTGCAATTGTTTCACGCCGCCTCATGATGCGGAAGCGTATGAACATGTTTCCATGCACGTTCTCTCGACAGTCATCGCTCCATGCGAGAGGATGCGAGCGTTGGTCTGGGTGTACGGCGGCAAACAAAAGGCCAAAGGAGCACTACGAAGAGCAAACCCCCCAGGGACACGTGTCAGCCACTGCAGGAGGGACAGATGGGCTGTCTTCTACTAGACGCCTGAGTGGCTGGAGAGACGCACAAAGACGAATATCAGGAACTGATGCTGTCTGCTCAGCGGACAGTCTCACATACGGTGACTACTTTACTCAGTTTGGGCAAACAGGCCATTCTAGCAGCGCTAAAGTTCCCTCTGAATAAAGATGTGTAAAGCTCGGGGGCAGGTGAGATGTTCTTACTGAACCTCAGTGTCCCGGGGGCTTTTACTACATGTTGGAGTGCTTCCTGTCCAGGGACATCCCAGGTCCTGGTGAAACCATGTCTCTGTGGCTCATGTTTGGCCTTACAGTTTAACATGAGGGGAAGAATGGCCGACTAAAGAGGCGCGTTTGTGAAGACGTTTCTGAGCTTTAAAATGTACTGATGAGATCAGAAACAAGGGAATGGGATACATTTCAACTCCGCGTCAAAATAAAGGAAGCAGTCCAGAGGAAATCTGTCCTGGGACAGGAGCAACAAAACAATGCTAAATAACAGGCAAACAGGCTCATTGATTGGGTTCATATTGATAGTCTCTTGGTTGGTTATCGGTAAATCAAGCAAAGACTTGCGGCTAAACATGTCCTGTCAACGAATAAGGTTTCGCTGTATTTTCCTACGAGAAAATCTGACTTTTGATCAATACTGTGGAAATTCGTACAGGGAAATCTGTAAATATTGGAAAATAAAAAATAAAGGAGGGAATCAGAAAATACCTAGGCAAATGATAAACGAAGCCGTGAAAGGAAAGGTTAGCAGTTAGCAGACGGACATGTCCCCCTTACAGTTCCGTTGTGGTCGTCAACCATTTACGTGTCTGCGCATAAATGGTTGGTTCCCCCAGCTAACAGCTCCTGGCTAGCTCCTGCAGCTGATGAGTTACTTCCATGGTTCAGAGCCAAGAATCAAATTTGTGCCTGTAGTGCAGCAAAAACACTTTATTCATAGCACGTAGCATTATCGCTAAACAATGCAGAGCTATCTAGCTAAATAGCTAAACGTCTGACACACTGAGCAAGATAAAGCAGCCTGCGAGGAATAGGGAAACACCATGGCTTAGCACTAAGCTAACTACTAGATATGTGAAATGGTTCTTAAATTAAATGTTTAGCAAAAGGAGAGACGACTGAGCTAATGCAACAAAGAGTTATTCATGATAATAATGGAACTAGAATAAATGGGGCGGAGCACGCAGCAACAATCAGACAGTAACGCAACATGCCTACTTGAGAGTTTTGATCAATCGTAAAATGCGTATCTTGTAGCGGTGCAAAGTGCCCAGAAGGACGGATTCTCCTAAAGTGGAACTCAGGGTACAAGCGTGATGCTGTACAACGAAGACTTACTCCTAATAGTGAGTTCTACTTGTTTTGTTTTTAATATGTCCATCTAGGCAAAGCCTTTACACGACATCTACTTACGAAGCGAACATAAAACCTTTCAGCAATAAAGGAGCCGCCTGTGAGACGACAGCAGGGACGACTGCCGACAGGCTCTGCTTCGCTTCCGCAGCGCCGCCCGCGGCTACGTTTCCAGATGGGCTTCATGAGCTTCCTCTTCACAGAGCAAATGTTTTCTCCACAGTCCTTCCCAGGCAACCACTTTCCCTGCAACATTTGACTCCAGTGGCCGCTCCTCTTTAAAAGCACATCTAAAAGCTTTGTTAAATTAAAAGAAATTACAGCAGGGAGGAAAAAGTACCTTTACAAAACATGGCACAGGAATGTACAATAGAGAAATGGGGGGAGAATGTCAGCGCCTCGGCGATTAGACTGCAGAACTGTGTAGCAATAATGTACCTTAATAGGAGAGGAAATTGACTGTGTAATAGTGAATGATTACTATGGCTGGCTTTCCTTTGTAATGGCAATATGTGTCTCTTCATATCCCATCAATGAACATGCTGCTAAAATGACACCAGGAAATGAGTGCTGGCTGCAAACGAGAGCAGCAGGATGACGGCCAGCCATTAACACACACTGGAGGACTGGCTTTGGGTTTTTGTATTGCGACACACGGCAAACCATTTGTGTTTGCTGAACGACAAACATCAATAGTTAGAGGCTGGGAAAGAAAGCTGAACCCAAATCTGTCTGACATCAACATCTGTCTACACTTACTGCACTACGACCAAATTACTACGACAGTGGAACATCGCTTGTCGAACATAATTCGTTCAGTAATACTGTTCCGATCTGAAGCTATACTTCCCAGAAGAAATATTGGAAACTAGATTAATCTGTTCCTACGCACCAGATAAATGCGCATTTACATGCCTACAGTTAAACTACTATGTAACTACGTGTATCTGAACAACAGGTAACACAAAGGTATAAATAATACAAAAAACAAAAGCATAATAAAAGTACATTTAACCCAATTCTCTATCGTTTACATACGTTTTTGGCTGCGGTGTGATGACAAGGAGGGAAAATGATTGGGCAACTGTCCTTCTGGGGTTTTCCCCTTCACTTTCTCTTGAGCTCAGTTTCCTTAAGAAATGTCAAAATCGTTGATTTCGCCATACATTATTTTCATTTTTGGAGAGGATTTCCTTCTATTAATGCAGCCTCATGGGTAGCACCGGTAGTGCGGCTAGCAGGAGCTAACGTAGCATTGCCAGTTTCAAGCCCGGAAAAATGCAGAAAGTTGCGTCATTTTTACGGCATCTGGCAAAAATTGAACATGCAACTCAACGTAAATATAGAAGTCACACCGGATCGGTCGAGCCCCGGGTTAACAACGACCGCCAGCAGCGGTGTTGGAAACTGGATTACTGTGGGTCGAATACAGAGACGAATAAGAGGGAGAAGATACATGGACGTAGTGAGGGAGGACATGGGAGTGGCTGGCATTGGGGAGGACGATGCAAAGGACAGGGTGAAGTGGAGAAGGTGGATTTGCTGTGGCGACCCCTCTGAAAGTACGGCAGTCTCAGACTGAACCTACTCGGATAGACTCCGCCTTCGATCGAATGTCTTCGGTTCATCTCAGCTCCACTCTGAAAATCTTTTTGACTTCTGAAGCATTTCAAACTCCTCACAGATAGGATTTTAACCCAGAACCTTCTTGCTGTGAGGTGGCAGCGCTAACTACTACTACTAATAATAATACTAATAAGAATGATGCAGCAGTAAGTGCTGTTGCCTCGCTGTTTTTTACAGTCGCCCTACTAAAGAACATACAAACCACAAAGACAACAAAAAACTTATGAACCTACAGAGCATTCAGAGCATGTAGAGCATACAGGTTCAAAATGCAGAATTAACTCGCCGATTGTAGAGAATTTGGGCCATCTGAGCAAGACGAGTACGGAAGACATCCCAGAATAAGTCATTGTAACAGCAAGACCTGTTTAATCTACAGTTTATCACTGCAGGTTTCAATTTCCAGTCTGATCACATCTGCTTCACCACAAGATCATAAGAGAGGGAATACATACAGTACTAATAATATTCTGAAGTAATTCATTCTATTTTGATTTCAAATGATGAAGTGTGCAACGTTTGCGATTCGACCGAGGATAAGATGTGCAGTTTCTCTTTATGTGCATGTTTCACTACCAAATTATGAATAAAAATCTGAGTTAGTTATGAAACAGACATCCAGCATTCAAAATGTACAGTAGGAGTAAAAATAATGGAGAGGAATAAAAGAATGCCTTTAAACAGTAAAAGGAGCAGCTGCAGCAAAACTATCAGATGATGATCCAGCTGTGAATGTAAAGTCGATGGATAAGAGGAATGCTTCAGTGGATCTCTCACTCGCACATAGACTTGTTTACCCTAATGGATTCCTTCCTTTTGTCCTGGCTCTTTGTACTCCAGCAGATTACCACAGCTGCTGATCAGATGCTAATCTGAACATTTACTCGAGAGACAAAAAGTGAACGTTCCTGGAAGAGATGAGCCTGGAGGAAAGGGTTTGTCAAAGTTTCATCTGATAACATTTACATAAATCAGTGAAAATCAATGCAGAGATATGGCAGACAGACACTGACTGCAGTGTGGCTGCAGGAGGTCAAAGGTGAAACACATTCTCAGACACGGAGATTGAACCAGATGCATGCTGTTTCAATGACATCTGCAAAATGCTGTCATCGCTCGCTCCGATGACCTGGGACAGGACCAGTGGAAGCCACACCAGCGACTCCTGGAGCATCACTTCAATCAAGAATGTGTCAAAGAAAAAGAAAACGTGCTGTTTGAGACACCGAGTTCAAACTTCCTTGATAACCCCGCTACCAGAAAAAAGATAAAAAAGAAAGAGCTGTTGACAATGCCTCCCGTGGAGCTCTTTGTGGTCCATGACTGCTGCGGCACAGAGAGAGACATCGGCGGCAAAGTGACACTGTTTGGACAGCGTCCACCCCCAGCTCCAAACTCCATTTCCAAGCCGAGCTCGCATCCTGCCGACTGTATATCATCATGGAAACGTGCACAGTGGAGTCGTGATTGGTGCAGGAGGGGGTGATGGTTTCAGGGGCTGTTGTTGTGGCTGTGGCACCATCCCATCAGCAGGCAGAACTCAGGATAACAGGGAAGTCAATGGAGTGTTAAATAGGAAATCATCTGTTCTCAGCCACAGATTTAATGTCGCCGCTGTTCCCTCTCTGCCGCGGCCGGCTGTTCTGTTCTCTGCTGCCTCGCTGTCCTCGCCGGCTTTACTTCAATCCAAAGTGTGCACATTTCAACACCCCCCCCCCCCCACACACACACACACACACATTTGTCACCTGTCTTCTTCACATTTTATTCCTCCTCTCTCGCCGCTTTCATTCTCCTTCCATTCCATTCGCTCTTCATCGTTGCCCTCGGGTTGTTCCCACTCCAGAGCCTTACTGCCAGCCTTTCAGGTTCACAGTCACGCTTTCCATGATGTTAGCTTAGCATTTTATCAATATTAGCAACACACAACTAGACAGTAACTGTGTGAACGTCTTTAGCTACTCAGGAGTCAAATTCTCTTTTGTCTTCACACTCAATTTTGGTTTACCCACACACACGTATAAGCCTGTTTCCAACACACACTAAGGGCCGACATATAAACATGCAATGTGGAGAGCTGGTGAAGGGACGGGGAGCCACATGGCGTTGCTCTGCATGTCCACACTCCATTCTGCGGTCTTGGACCGGCCACCCTCCTGTCCCCAACCTATGTCCCCCACAGACGGAGTTACTGTCTCCGTCAGACTGAGCTACTGCCACCCTACGGCAGCAAATTTATCTGAGGATGAAACCATCAGTTCATGAACTGTGTTAAGGGAACGTTGTATTCAGTGACAACAGCAACGTGACCGATACGGGGTTTCTTCAAACTAGATGATGCGATGGCATAATGCTGCACCAACTGGCTGTTACTGAACTGATGATCAGCAGTCTATTTATCGGGTTTAAGAGCAACCACTTCATCTGATCCCAGATCTGTGAACAGATGCACGCTTTAACAGACAGTCTTTTTAATCGATGTGTCTAGAGCACACTAGTGGAAACTAATGTCACACAATGTCAGGCTCCAAACCAGGATCTGTGTCAGTTCCAAGTTGAAGAGTATTCAAGTCTATAGAGAACACTGCACAAAGCGGTGAGAGACAAACAAACAAACAGGGCATTGTATTTGATCTAGCTCAGAACAACACAAATGAGTTTTAAGTATTTAAAAAGTTGTAAGTCTTTACTTGGTAAAAACATTCCCGCTGTGCCGGGCATGGTAATGCCTGGGCTTCCAGTGGAGTGCAGACATGACTGCGAACGCAGTACTGCCATATTGCTTTAGCAGCAGAACCCACTGTCCCATGACTAAGACACACAGTCAGGAGGACTAATAGTCTTTACACTCAAGTGAATCTGATGAGTTTTTGCCAGCAAGCAGATAATGAGCAGAGAAAGGAATCTGCTGTAAGGACCCTCCGAGCACTACTTTGTGAGCTTGCAAACTTTCTCAGCCGGATTTCTCCCGGCAGCATCGGAACAGTGCAAGCAGGACTGCAGAACCAGGCATGGGATTTGGAGAATACAACAAATGCTTTTTTTCATGCTGCATACCCATGCTGCATGTGGGTAAGCGTAGTACAGCAACCAAGCAGCTTCCAACACTCTCCAGGAGTGGTCGAAACTTCAGAACTGAACAAAAGATACATATTTTTTAGTTCTCTCAATATTCACAAGCTCTCCCCAACACCAGCTGTCCTTCAGCCTCCCCACCACTAGGAGTTATCTAATCCACTTAGCACGGCTCATAATACAAGGAACCCTGCAGCCTGAAAGAATCTTATCACTCCATTTATTGTGATGGATCCAAAGATTATAGAAACACGTGTAAATGAAGGCTCTCTCGCCAAACTGGCCTAGCTATTATCTCTGCCTTTCATGAGCAAAGACAGGAAGCAACACTGATTTTCAACAAACTGGAGTACACAGCACTATATAAGTGCAGTCCATTTACTAACTAAAGAGCATTAATAAAAGAATTTTAGCATTAAAAGATAGATAAATAGAGAAAGTCTTGATGAGAGCTAAAACGATCACCGCTTGCCGGAGGAACCTGTGGCCTGAAGCGGTCAATGATTACAAGGGCTTTTTGCCTGTTGTTGCCATATTCCTCATATGACTCAGACTCTCCTTTCCCAGTTCCCCCATATCACTGTTTGGGCGATGCTCAGATAATACGAAACCTGGAAATAGTGTGATGTCTGTGTGACATTTTCATAACTCCGTTTGGATATGACCCTAAATGATACCTGTCAAGGGGAAATAGCTTTCCAACACGGACCGATTTAAATGTGACCATAGGTGGACCACATTTATGGTGATATGGGACGAGCCAACACTGATGCTGTGACTCTAAATACCAACTTCGGTTTTGGAGCTGCAACAAATAAAGAGATGTCTTTGATAACCTGGAGGTCACCTACTTTGCTTGGATGAAGGTAGGAATTAATGTCTCTGTCTCCCAATTTATGACAGAGATAAACTCAGAAATGAGTCATGCAAAAAAAAAAAAAATTATATACCTATTTCAATTCTGCAGGACACACAATGAATCAGACAGAAGCTTAAGCAATTAACAAGGAGAGGCATTATGGTAATGAGAGCATGGAGCTTGTAAGGTCACTTGTTGTACAGTGAACGTCTTTG
Organism: Brachionichthys hirsutus; assembly: GCF_040956055.1. NCBI lineage: Eukaryota > Metazoa > Chordata > Actinopteri > Lophiiformes > Brachionichthyidae > Brachionichthys > Brachionichthys hirsutus. Next base: position 12,178,775 of record NC_090909.1, read on the forward strand.
ACTCAGGGCAGCCATTCTCCACTGCCTAATTGAAGGATGGAGAAAGGAATGCGGTGAAGAAACATATTCCGGGTAAAAGAAACAGACACTTGGGCAATAGTAATATGTATATTAAACTGGTCCGTCGATGCGTCAATGCGTCGGAGATCAACAAGGAGATCACGGTCTGATTGTGAAGATAAAGTACAATGGTTATCAGTTATTTTTCTACATGTGCTAAACACAAGAAATCATTGAAGGGCAGAAAAGTTGTTAAAGAAGCATTTGTTGCAGCCACGAATGCACTATATTTAAGAATACAACAAATGTCTTGCCTTTCAAGCGGTGGCTCGCTGGCAATTATCCCACGGTACCGTTACACAGGGATACTAGGGAATGGAAGACAGTGACGTGCAGTCAGGGGAGGCAGGTGAGGCACAGCCTCACCTGTCATCATATAAAATCATATAAAAATCATGTATTTGTATTATTAAAAATAATATAAAAATCATATAAGATATAATATAACATCAGTGATATTACATTATATACTTTATGATTTTTTTATTTTAAATAATACAATTAGTGCGTCACGTGTTCTTGTGCTCAGCGGCATTAAAATACTGCAGAATGAGGCCGCATGTAATACAGCCTCCAGCCCATAGGAGACCCGTGAGTGATTCAGCGCACTCATCAGCTGATCCGCTCGTTGGAGACGGGCTTGTAAACACGGAAGCGCTGGCTGTCTGGATGTCTGGACGTCAAGCAAGAACCCGTGTTTTCTGCTTTTCCTGCCTTCTTTTCTCAACTTCTGACGATGTCTGGACTCGGATGGGATATTGCGACATGAAGAATTTACCGAGAAGCCTCCAAACACGAGCAGCGACCGCGTGTATTCATGGTCAAATTGCGGGACCGATTCGAGCAGAACCGCGGCGGACTGGGCCTGACAGAGTCCATTAGATGTGAACGAGTGTTCTGTAACGTTCTGGAGAACATAAGCTGTCAAATGAAGCCCAGCTTTTCCTCCGATATGGCTTGTATATCTGTCGGTCTGCGCTCTCTCTCTCTCTCTCTCTCTCTTTCTCTCTCTCTCTCTCACCCACTCACTCGCTCCGTGTTGGGGAGCAGCGTGTCCCTGTCCCAGCGGACAGACAGGGACACACACACACACACCCTCATCCACACGCAGACCCGTCTCAGAACATGTGTTTAACAGTTAAACATCAGTTAAACTTTAACTGATCAACACACGCATCCACACACATTCAACGCTGCACACACTGATACGCAGAGTTGAATAATTTTATTAAATCTCTTGTAAATACGCAGATTATGTGTGGTCTCCCCTTTTTGTCATAAACTGATGAGCCAGGTTTGTGACAATATGCAAAACATTCTAGTACGAATTTTTAAACAAAACACGTTAAATGTTGCCAATCAAATGATGAACAAGCTGTAGGTTCATTTATTTGTAAATCTGACTGCCTCACCAGACATGAACCTCACCGCACGTCACTGATGGAAGATGAAGGCAAGGAACAGCTGAAGAAGGAAACTGAGGTGAATATATATTCAGCATAGCTAATCTTTCCCAGATTCCTTATTTCATTGTATAAATCACGAGCATGCATTGTGGGAAGAATAAATATGGCTGAAGTGAAACATTTTTCAGAGAACATTTTATTTTCTGCTAAGAGCAGGAGTCAAGAGAGAAGGACATGATTTGCTTACTTGGAGGAGATGTGTGCAGAACACACAGGCCTGATGCTGCACACAGAAGCCAGAGGATGAGTTAGGATGCCATTCTCTGACGCTTTCTAACGGCTAGCTGGCGAGAAGGGGCTTCAGAATTCATCATGTTTGACAGATCTCACTGCCCTCCTCAGAATAAGGATTAACACATCATCAATGTGAGCGGTTCAGTGCACACTTTTAAAAGCGAGATAGTAATGCATTGTATCCAGACTACTATCAGCATTCAAGCCCAATGGCTCTGCTGCGGAGAACGAGATCCTCACACTGCAAAATTGCAAAGCTCAAATCCAGAGAACTTAAAGATCACATATTATCCTTTTTTTCCCACAAGGTATTGCAGTTCCCAGACACTTATATGAAATATCTGTAAAGGTTTTTGTCAAAATAGCAAACAGGTGCTGCAGGACAGCGTCCCTCATTTCTGTCTCAAACAGATGCTGCAGGACAGCGTCCCTCGTTTCTGTCTCAAACAGATGCTGCAGGACAGCGTCCCTCATTCCTGTCTCAAACAGATGCTGCAGGACAGCGTCCCTCGTTTCTGTCTCAAACAGATGCTGCAGGACAGCGTCCCTCATTCCTGTCTCAAACAGATGCTGCAGGACAGCGTCCCTCATTCCTGTCTCAAACAGATGCTGCAGGACAGCGTCCCTCATTTCTGTCTCAAACAGATGCTGCAGGACAGCGTCCCTCATTTCTGTCTCAAACAGATGCTGCAGGACAGCGTCCCTCTTGTCAGAAAAGCCATTAATTAGAACCTCTGTCCACATCAATATGCATTAGCTGCTGTCAAATTCATCAGTCCACCTTCAGAATCATGTGCTGTTAATTCGCTAATGGGCAGGGTCACGTGCACTCCCCACACACATACACCTGCACCTGTCACCGATCCAAAAATAACCAGCAGCTCTCTTCACTTGACTGAGGAGAGACTAGAAGAGATGATGATTAACTCGACGTGGCAGCTGCTTCTCAAGGCCAGGCAGGAGTTCTGCAGGCCCGCCGGCGTTTCCTGGTCATAAAAGGTACAGTGATTCGGCACACAGTCCATTCCACGCCTCGAGTGGTAAACAGTATTGATTGAGTCACAAATCCAACAAAAGGGATTTAAAGGGAGTCACACTCACTCACACAATATCAATCCAGAAGCATGACTCGGCAAGATCTGGCTCTTTCAACAGAAGAACAGGATCGTGTCCCCCAGAGGTAAGACACCGGTTCCAATCAGCAGCCTGCAGTGCTTTCCAACCGGGATCAGGCCGGCATCGGCCCCGTGTTTACGAACTGTTGCTCCGGGAGTCAAACACATGGACTTCCTTTCAGCCACTCACTCTCATTTTCAGCTAATTACTCTGCTTTCCTTCCCTTGCCTCATGTCTTGTGATTGAACTTTTATTTGGGGGGGCGGGGCTTCCCAGATGAGATTGCTGTGAAATTCGTGCGGAGGAACGGTTAGTGCAGTCAGTGTGCTCCGATCAGAGAGGCTTCACGGCGATGTTGGCGACCACGGGGCTCATGACTCACAGCACTCGTCTTCCCAGCGACTTCCTGTGGATGGAACACCTCGACCCGGAAGTAGCAACGTCCGAGAAAAGGCCCAAAGATTTTGGTACATGCACCCCCCCCTACGTCACCGTTGAGAGATAACTGACATGGCCAGCATCTGTCAAACATGAATTTACTGTAACTCATCGAGCACACGCACAACCTTCAAACGCTGCTGCAGCGCGTGACCGACAGCTGCACCAGAGCTGCAGTGTCTCACAGCGCCACCCAGCTGGCAACACACTAAATGTCCTGGTAATTTATGTAATTTATGTCATTTATTGTCATTCATTGTCATTTTGCTTCTGTGGTGTGATTTATTTTAAATTTATTGTTAGTCTGCATCTGTGGTGTAAAATTATTTTTAGTTTTCTAATGTTATTCTGCATCAATTGAGTAATTTAATATTGGTTTTATTTTTATTTGTATTGTTAAATGTCTGATTTATGTACGAAGGACTTTCAACGGAAACAAGACCGAAAGGGCTTTTTAGAAATGCTCCTCTTAGACAGGATGTTTGACTGTACTTGTACTGTAATACATGCTATTGTTTGACTGTACTTGTACTGTAATACATGCTACTGTGTGACTGTACTTGTACTCTAACATTCTATCTAATAAATATATTCATTATCATCAACACAGGTTGGTGACTACCAGGTAAGGATGGCAGCAGATGTGTGAACAGATCCAGCTCCTGGAATTCAGTGCCTGTGATCAATGGTATTCTTTAATAAGTATTTTAGTACATCTGTAGCAACGAATGTCACAAAAAAAAAATCACCAGTTTTTATCCAAATGAAGCCATTCCATTGTAGGGTGTAAAGGAAATGTCCTTTTGTTTGTGTGTACTATGTGCTGCATGACAATGACAACAACACAGATTCTTCTTCTTCTCACAGACCTCAGATCAGCCAGAGAAGCTCCTTCTATTCTGCACGGGAGAGGACAGCCACACTGCTTCTGTTTAGTAGTAGTCGTCCTCCCACCTCCAAAAACACGCAATGGCGGTAAATGTATCACCCCAAACTGTCTGAAGGTGTGAGTGGATGTTTATTGTATGTGCGGCCCTCCAACACACAGACGACTCGTTCAGGGTGTGTGTCCCCCCCGCCTAGCGCCCGTAGTCAGCTGGGATCGGCTCCAGCAACGCCCCTGAGGATAAACGTGATGATTCTCATCATGCCAGTCTGTTCTGTCAGTGGGTTCATGGGTGACAACGGCACACAGCTAGAGCGCAGCCATGCGCTGTTCTCATTCAACATATTAGAAAGGAAACAATATAAATCTGTTGTGAAACTGACCTGGCGGATTTCCTCACCTCAAAACGTTTGACTCACAGGATAAAAGGAGCAAATGAATGTGAACTGGCAAACTGTAAATGCAGTTCAGGAGATTAAATGTTGCTGCAACTGCAAAAATGAAAGGATGCATTCATACACGGGTTTCTCCCACGAGACTCACTGTCATGAAGCCGTCCAGTAAACCAGAGTCAGGTTTGGGTGGCGCCTGAAGTCTCTCCATGGACCACTTCTCAACGATGGAGGTCACCTGGCTGCTCTCTGTGTTCAGGATCCTGAAGCCCGTCATGTTCACGCCACTGTATCGGTAAGGCTCCACGTCGAGAGCAAACAGATCCTGCAAGATGAAGCCATTAAACAAAACAATCCAAGAATCACACTTATGAACATGAGTTTAAAACACAAGTCCCACGAGACGAGACATCTCGCGAGATCTCGCCCAATCCCTCAGTGAGACCATGCTGGTAACGACAGCCAGTGGCTTTAATTGTAGTGAAGGCTGCTGCCGGTATGCTACATACATGATCTCCTTTATACAAAGGATCGTGTATGTAGCATTTACCAAAAGGCTTCATGGGTTACAGACATTTCAATGCAGTGTTGTGGTTGATGGCCGTGAAAATATTACACGCTATAAAAACATCCAAAGCAGTCAGAGGAAAGAGAGAACAAGGATACAGATCAAAAGGAAAAGAAGAACAAACAACACTAAGTTAGGAAAGAGAGGAATTTCTTTAAGAATAAAAGGACAACAAGTCTCGAAAATGCAGAAAAGTTAATAAATCTAAAATGAATCACTGAGAAAAAGAAGATTGAAGAGTACTAGCATCTCATTTTGAGGCAAACAACAAATCTTCCTGGGAATATGGAACCCTGAGTCAGACCTGAGGACAAAATGACTTCTTCTGTACCTACCAATGTCGTGAAGATGTAGTGATAATACTCTGTCATCATCCCCATGGCAAGAGCCTAGGAAAGACAGTAACAGATGGAGTGATGAGTCAGCACATACATTATTTTCTTATGTTTTGCAGTCATGTACATGAAGTTTAAGTACATAATGTGGAATATATCTTGCTGTGTCACTGATATCGGCACCCTTTGCTATTAACAAGTAGGCAAACACATTTTTACTCACCTGTGGTAAATCACAAATGAGAATCACCTGCGATAAATTGTCTGTGCCCATGTGACATGAATTACCCAATTAAATTCCGTGCTTGAACAAGCCACCAGTTCCTTCTTCAAAATGGTCAGGACAAAGGAGCTGTCTGAGGACACCAGAAGGGCTATTATTAGGAAACACAAGACCTCCAAGGGGTATAAGGCCATCTCCAAAGACCTTGGTATCCCTGTTTCAAAGAAAGACGTTTGCCAAGCATGGAACTGTCAAGAACTTCCCTGGACGTGGAGGGAAGAGAAAAATTAAAGGGAGAAGTCTTTGAAGGTTGGTGCAAATGGTGGGAAAAAATACGACACGTCCAATGACCTGAAGGCCGACGGAACAGTCTAACTCTAGGGTGATGGTGTCAACAAGTCCCGTACGCCACACACTAAACCAAACAGGGCTTTATGGACCAAGGCCAAAGAAGCAGTCCTAAGGAAAAGACATAAAAATGAATGACGGGTCTTTGCCAAAGACTATCTGGGCAAACCACAATACTTCTAGGAAAATGTTCGGTGGACAGATGAAACAAAAATGCAGCTTTTAGGCAAAGCACGCCAACATTTTGTTTACAGATGGCGAAATGACACCTCCAAGGAAAAGAACACCCTACCAACGGTTAAGCATGGTGGAGGATCCATAATGCTGTGGGGCTGCTTTGCTGCGTTAGGTACTGGAGGCCTTGATCGTATCACAGGAATCGTTAAATCAAAGAATTCTCAAGAGATTTTCGAGCGAAATCTCCTACCCAATGGAGAAACCTTGGCTTGAGTCGAAGATCATGGGTCCTCCAGCAAGACAAAGACCCAAAGCACACATCCAAACGCACGCAAGAAGGGTGGAGAAAGAAAAATGGACCGTTCAAAAATGGCCAGCAACGAGTCCTGACCTCAGTCCGGTTGTAAGTCTTTGGGGTGAGCTGGAATCTGCCATTGGGGAAAAGAACCCTCGAAACGGTCAAGAGCTTGAGCAAACTGCAAAGTGGGAGAAAATACCAGCTGAGAAGCGTAACTATTTTCTTTGTTAAATTACTTTGACCTCCAATTAAAAGATCTTGATGATAAATGTTTGGTACATTTCCATTTAGTTCTGAAGATATTGTACTGATTATGGAAAAAAGTAGGCATGCCAATCATGGTGAGCAGGACTGGATGTGTCTCTTAAAGAGGCATAAGAGGTTCAGTCGTAGGAATAAAACAATAGTTGGGGCTCATTTAAACACTTTTACTGTTTGGCATGACATACGAGTGGAAGGGGAACAAAGACTAAGGCAAAAGATTTGTTTTTTTCACTGCTTAGAAACACTGTTAGTCGGGTTAGATAATTCTGCTGCTCATGTGAGTGTGAAAAATCACACATGGTGTATAATGTAATCCAGAATAGACCTCGTGTAGACCATATTTTATTGGTTCTGTTGACCACAGAGCCATTTAAAAAGCACAATCAGTTGACAGAAGTCCGGCTCTGTCGCCGGGCCAGGCTAAGTGTTGCTTTTGTCAGCACAGATCTGAACCTGCAGCCACTGACGAGACGGGCAATCAGTCTCCATGATGAAGGCGAACAGGATCTAAGAGCAACTCCGAAATCACATACCACACCCTCTACTCTACACCCAACCCACCTCCTGCTGTTACTCTATCAGAGTATTATTCAACCCATTCTTCTGTACTGCTCCTCATGCTTTTTCACTTTGCTTTCTGTAACTATCCGGGTCAAACTCACACGTATCACAAACACAGCTGCCGGAATCATTGGCCTTCCCACACCTAACCTCACAGAGCTAAACAACAGGTCCATTTCCCGATTAGCAAAATCCATAATACAAGACATTACCCACCCACTAAACAAATACATCATCCCACTACCATCAGGACGCAGATACAGGTCTCTCAATTCAGAAGGGCTCGTCTTGGGAAAAGCCTCTTGCCTGCTATTATAGCTGCTCTCAATAGTAGACCTCGCTGATCGGCCTGTTTATGTCTGTTACTTTGTTCTCTTTGTTTTCTCAATGTTGTGTCACATGTGGTGTATTATTGGTTGTTGTCTGTGATGTGTGATGATGTTTCTATTGTTCAGTCAGTGAAGAAAAATGTCCCTATGGGGACGAATAAATATCTATCTATCTAACACACACCTCCACCCTGTCTGTGTGTTCTCTGGGGATGAAAATGGTTCACCTCCTCACATCCTGTCCTGCCTCTCGCTCTCGTCCTACAGTACTGCAGTGGTAACCAAGCTTTTTACCTTTGTGAATGTACAACCCCTGGCAAAGACAATGGACCCACCAGTCTATCCATTCAGTTGTTTAATACTGTAGAAAAAAAGCTACCACAGTTTCTTTTCTAGATTTATTTTAGTGTCTCTTAGAGCCAGAAGGTTGCCATTTTAAATGACTTCCGTTTTGGGGCTTTTCTGCGATCTTTTCTTTATTTTATTTTTGGTTTTCTTGAAATTTTGCACTCATGTCAGATTTAAGTCCAGGTGAAGAAACCTGTTATAGGTTTTTGTAAACCTAACATTGACCGATCATGATGAGCTATAGACAGTACCTATGTCCTGCTCCCTGTCTGGTAGGCCAGGCAGGGAGCAGAACATAATCTGTCCTTAACGCAACTGAACACATGCATCTGAGGTTATACTCAGTCATACAGTTTGTCTTTACATAGTAGTTTCATGAGGGGTGGACAGGAGACGCTGTGTCTTCACACAGTCCTCAACAAACTGCCGGAAGTAGTTGTAGATACCAAGGAAGCTTCTGAGCTCCAAAGCATTTGCTGGTGCTGGTCCTGAATGGCTCTGATTGTCCCTGCTCGGGGTTCAATAGCATCAATGCTCACTGTTAAGCACACACAATTGACCGTGGTTCAGCAGCACTGGCCTTTGTGAACACTGGTGGAAGTGTTCATCAAAAAGGTTTGACTCCTTGTGAGGAAGTCCATGAGGTTCCCAAGGGCAGCAGCATCGATCATGTCTTGATGGAGGAAGACATTGAACTCTGACAGGGGGGGCAGAATATCTCAATGGGTGGCAATTACCGAAAGGAAACGCTGAGTCAACCCCTATGGTCCAGAAATCATTAGCTACGTGCACAGCTGTTGGTGCTTGATTTGAGTGAGACCAAGAACTCTCCGAGCAGGAGCGTGGGGCCTGTGAGTTCAGGGGGCATCATTTATTGTGAGATTTAGTCAGGTTGCCCTCCTTGATGATTTGCTTTTGTAGGAAAGAGTCAATTATTTAGTGTATTGACTCATAAGCAGAGTAGAACCTTGTACTGCAAATGAAAGGTTGATGGTGCCGGCAGGTTCTGTTCCATAATCAGTGCTCGCATCCACCCCTTCGAGTAAATTGAGGCTGCATAGTATTTGGTTATTTGTTTCCAGGGTGGTGCCTCATTAATAATATAAAACATATATATTAATCGACCTGATGCATTAGAATGTTGATGATAAAACCACAGCGTAGCCAGAAAATGTTTGATTTTACTTTACAAACACTTAATATTCATGAAACCCAAAGGACATGTCAAAGTGAAGTACGGGTCCCGCTGCTGTCAGACAGACGCTCTGTGGGTGAGGCTGGGGTCATCACAGGCTGCAGGACGGAGTCTCTCAGGTGAGCTGGTTTATGTCGGGGAGGTGGAGCCAGTCAGCAGGAGCTGGTGGGCGGAGTCATTCAGACGACTCCGCCCTGTAGTTTAGTCTGCGGATTAGGCTTCAGTGTATGATGGAGGAGCAAATCTAACTGGTTGACATTCAGACCTTAAAGCTATCTACCATGTCAGAAAGGGGAATGAACAGCAGCATGACAGCTATAGATACAGCACGCACACACACACACACCTGTTTCAGGATCCCAGCAGCCATCTCATGCCCACAGTCAAAGATGATGTGAAACTCCTTCCCTCTCTTCATCTCCTTCAGAAGCGGCTTGGCGTTCTTGGTCTCGGTGGGCAGTTGGCGGATCTTGAGGCGGATGTTGTACCGAGACGGTGCCTTTATGAGTTCTTGCAGCCGAATCAAACCTGGAGGGAAACGACAATGAAATCAAATGCCTTTAATATGTTCTATTGATTCAGGCTTTATTGTGTGATTACAATAATTAGCCCGATCACGTCCTGCTTTTATGATCACAACAGATTCCCTCAGAGGAACTCGATGCATCTTTAAATGAGGGCAGAACATTTCCAATGTCTTTTAATAATTCAAATGAGGTTAAGAAAGCCCCTGGGACATTTCTCACTCTTCAAGATTCAAGATTCAAGATACTTTTTTATCATTATGCGAACATAATAAAATCGTGAGAAGGCCCACGGCTTAAGGCACACATCATAACATTTCATCGCTGACCTTCTAGAATCCTTATCACAAACTCGTTCTTCAGTCTACATCACCTAAAATCCACACAACAGAGCAGCCCCCCCCACCCCTTGATCTGCCCCCTAATCATGGTGAGGGAGTTTGAGTGCCCAAATGATTCTGGTCCAGCTCAACGTGAACAACCCCCCCTGCAGGTGGATCACTGACTTCCTGAAGGACCGGAGGCAGCATGCTGATGGGGACTATGGTCTCGGATACTTGGACCATCAGCACCGGAGCCTTTTCTTAAGGGCTGCTATGGCAGCAGCAATCAAAGGCTTCCCAAAGCACGCCCTTCCGCACCTCAGTGACCTGCACCTGCGTCCTGAGGAGAGTGGGGTGAGTTGGTGTTTAGTGGGTTTTGTGTGATGTCCTATTTTAGTGGTACCACAGTTTGAGAGGCTGCACAGACGCAATGTTAGCGTTGAGGCTAGCAATGGAGAAGTACAGGGAAGGTCAGGAGGAGCTGCATTGTGTCTTTGTAGATCTAGAGAAAGCCTAGGACAGGGTGCCCAGAGAGGAACTGTGGTACTGCATGAGGAAGTCTGGAGACACATTCGGGGTGTGCCCCGCCTCTTGCCCATAGCAAGCTGGGATGGGCTCCAGCAACTGGTCAAAGAGGCAAGAAAATGGATGGATGGAATAATCAGTCACAGATTTCCCTTCAGGTGTGAACCCTCACAGTGACACGAGGAGAACTTGTTGCTAGGTTGTAGCAGAAAGATGAAAGAACAACGTTACTCTGAACGGGTTTACTTTATACCATCCAACTACATATACTAATGTGAAATAGTAAACAGGGGCGACGGTGGCGCAGGTGGTTGAGCGGGTCGTCCTATGATTGAGAGGCTGGCAGATCGATTCCAGGCTCGGACACATGTGTACACTGTCTTTGTGCCCTTGGGCAAGACACCACCCACATTGCCTGTGTGAATGTCGGTGGTGGTCAGGAGGGAGTCGAGCACTTTGAGTTTGAGTTTCTCATAGAAAGGTGCAATATAAGTCCAAAGCATTATTATTATTATAAATGCATGACACAAGAAAATATGTCTGTTAGTTTGTTTTTGCCTTTTTTCATCTTGTGAAACTGTCGTGTAGAGCAGGGGTCCCCAACCACCGGGCCGCGGCCCGGTACCGGTCCGTGAGGCTTTGTTACCGGGCCGCACAGAAAGAATAACTAATTTATAAAATTACCATTGTATCGATTATTAGCGTCTAAAAGGTGTTTTATTTTGAAAAACGACCGGATTTTCTCCAACGTAACAAACGCCTCTTCATACGTTGCTAAAAAAAACCCAGCCGTGAACTCGCGAAAATTAATATAAAAAAACAAAAGTCTTTGGAGAGTTTCTTTGCTCAGGAGAAAAGTCCAACTGAGGAGGAAGAAGAGGAGGAAGAAGAGGAGGCGATGACCTCCAAGAAGAGAAACCAGGAGTCACACTTAAAACTCGGTTTATCAACAGCTGACTGGCTTTGTTAACGAGTCAATGAAAGGTTCAAAACTGCTTCGGCACAGAGACCAAGAACCCGGATTAAAAAACAAGAACCCGGAATTTATGAAACAAAAAACCATGAAGGACAGAAGTAATTATTGGGACCACAATTTATGGTGAGTAGATGTTGTGTAACTATTAAATATTTATTTAATAGTTATTGCAAGTGCATAATCATTGTTGGTGATGGTACTAGCAGCATCACACTTCAATTCACTTCACTTCACTTTATTGACTTGTCCCTCGGAGGGCAATTTGATTAGCAGCAGTCATACATACATTCTATAACACATTCAAGGGACAAATAAGACATACTGGACACATTCAAGGGACATATAAGACATACTGGACACATTCAAGGGACAAATAAGACATACGAGTTGAGCAGCATCATTGTACAGGTGTAGGGTCTACATGATATATCACACTGACTGGAACACGTGCTGTTCTAGACACCGGTCCAGTCTTTGTACTTCCAGATCCACCCATGGCTTTGACTCAGTCTCCCTTTGACTCTCTGCCCGCCGTCTATGGGATTATTTATTTGCCTCCTATTGCCAGATGCGTGCACTGCTCTGCTAGAGACCGGTCTGCTGTCACTGGTTTCCACGGAGTGAAACGCTCTGGTGCACAGTGATGAGGATCTCCCCAGTGCTGACCCGAGGATCTCCCCAGAGTGCTGACCCGAGGATCTCCCCAGTGCTGACCCGAGGATCTCCCCAGAGTGGTGACCCGAGGATCTCCCCAGAGTGTTGACCCGAGGATCTCCCCAGAGTGCTGACCCGAGGATCTCCCCAGAGTGCTGACCTGAGGATCTCCCCAGAGTGCTGACCCGAGGATCTCCCCAGAGCTGACCTGAGGATCTTCCCAGAGTGTTGACCTGAGGATCTCCCCAGAGTGCTGACCTGGGGATCTCCCCAGAGCTGACCCGAGGATCTCCCCAGAGTGCTGACCCGAGGATCTCCCCAGTGCTGACCTGAGGATCTTCCCAGAGTGTTGACCTGAGGATCTCCCCAGAGTGCTGACCTGGGGATCTGACCTGGGGGCTGCTGGCAGCTCTCAGCGTGCTCATTCTAAGCCGTGAGCTTGCAGCATCGCAGCAGAGATGAGATGTTGGAACATTCCATTATTACCACAAAGGCAAGAACTCCTTCCAACAAGATTGTAGGTCTAAGGCAGACTTGTTACTTCACCAGTACGTTCCCAATAATCCTGAAAATAGCCCTTATCCGGACTTGTTGTCAGGGTTATCGGTAGTACAAGTCACTAAAGGTTAAATATGAACCAAAATATTATTCACATGAATATGACCAATCAATAACTCACTGCCGCCTTTGGAAAAGTATCTTCAGGATTACTTGATTGCTGGCTTGATGAAGCCGGATATTGAGTTATGCTCCTTATACATATCGCCACTTTCTGATCAATGAAAAGGATCCGGTAAGGGTTAAATTCAGTACAGTCAGATCTGCGCTTCTCCTGCAGACGCCTTACACACACACACACGTCATGTTCGTTCTGACTGTGTGTCCTACTGACCCTCGAGCGTTTGGTTCATGATATGTGTTATTTAGTTAATGTCATTTCAGACATTCATGTCACATTTATCTTCCGTGTGATTCAAATATCGCACCGTCTCAGAATGACATTAGAACTGAGTAAACGATTAAAAAAAACTCATTTAAATAACCAAAATGATGCTTTCAAATGAGAATGCATCATAAAGAAGCGATCCAGGATCCATATTTAACTCTGCATGAATCCCCTCTAAGCATTTATTAGGGGGCCGTCTGGGAGTCTCCGAGTGTAAAGCAGATTGGCCTGCCGATGATGGATATCCTTGAGAGGGAACAGCCCCTCAAGCGTACCCCCTAATCTCCCATTCCACTGCATCTCAGGCTGCTCAATAATCATCAGTCGTGTAGACATTAAACTGATCCACTGAAATGCATGATGGGAGTAACAGCCAATGAGCCGCTGAGCTACACACGCCGAGGGTCAAGGTTAACATGACCCTCGGCACGTTATTTATGTCAATTAATTGTATGAAACACGTTGGAGGAAAATTCAACCTGCAGGCGTCTTTGAGGCTAAGGAAGAACAAACGGAGGGAGGTACAAACCGGAGTTCTCCAGGCTTAACATTGGTGGAGAGACTTCCCTGAGCTAACACTTAGCGCTCATCTATCTACCGAAACCAGAATGGACCCGTCTGCAGGGAAAGTAATTAATGAGAGAAAGGGAGCCGACACCGTCTGTTGCTGCATCTATTCCTAAGCCAAACCAAGGGACAGTGTGGCGCCGGGGGAGGGGGGGTACGGGAGCTCTTTATTCATGCAAACATTACTAATGGCTAAAACAGCGAGATCAAGCTACGCTCCTACGCTCACCTCTAGTCATGAGCTTTGGGGCATGACCGGAAGGACAAGATCCGGGATACAAGCTTAAGGTGGCTAGGTTATCTATTGCGGATGCCCCCCTTGGCGCCTCCCTGGGGAGGCTCTCTGTGCATGTCCCACTGGGAGGAGGCCTCGGGGAAGACCTAGGACACAATGTCTCTCGACTGGCCTGGGAACGTCTCTGGAAGCTGGAGGAGGTGGCTGGGGAGAGCGAAGTCTGGAGATCCCTCCGCGACCCCGCCCCAGATGAGCGGTGGAAGATGGAGGGATGACTTTCAAAGAATATCGTTTGGGAGGATACGATCATGAAACTTCAGACGGCAAACGTTTTTCATGAATTGCTGAATCTAAAAATGTCTGACTGCATGAGAATGACACAAAGTGTGTGTGTGTGGGGGGGGGGGGGGGAGGACCTCTATGCATCACTGCCCACCTGTCGAGGCCGAGCGGGGGCACAATGAGCATGTTACACCACACAGCACTCAACAAATACCATGACGTTGACATTAACATGTGTTGGAATCTGTTTTTCATTCGTCCTCCTGAAGTGGGTTCAAATCATTCTTCTTTGTAGACACAACAGACGTGAGACGAACTCCAGGAGCTCAAGGACTCTTCTGTCGCTCAGTCCTCGTCCGGAGACCGGCGACCGTTCCTCGTCTGCTTCGGTTCGTGGATGCGCCCAGTTACTAGTTGTTGTTTTTAAACACGGTTCGCATACATGTCATTATGGTGTGAAGTATAGTAGATAGATTACGTCTGTACGATAAAGGGAATGGGAGCAGCCGTTCCTCTGATGGATGGAGGTGTGCGAGCTCCGTAACGTAAACGGCCAAAGAGGCGATTCCTTCTGGGGCAGCATTTTATCGTCTCTTTGCCTGTTCGCCCTGATGGGGGGGCAGACTCTCAAGGTAGTCGTGCAGACGTTCTGGTGGGGAGACCTGTCACACATGCCGCTGCCATCTTAGTTTAGCCATTATGAGGTTGAGCCATTAGAGGAGTTCATTTACGGTTATTGATTTGCGTGTTTGGCTCCCACCTTGGTGGAGAAACGGCACAAAGAGAGGTTGTGTGCGTCCTCATTTATGTCCCATTCTCAAAAGACAGACGTGGTTTAGAACAGCCAGGCGTGCAAGGCCATGAGAATCAGAAGATGATGTCATGTAATACTGCAATAACCTTCCTCATTACATCAAGCGCTTTGCTTTTCATAGCCAAATGCGCAGAGTCAGAAACAAATGAATCATCTCTGAATGTATCACAGATCTCGCCTCACTCAGCATCATCAGTGCTATTTGTGCGTGTTATTGGGTTGCTGCGCCCACCATGCTAACAACAAGGGGGCGCTGTCCACAGGTCAAGCCGAGATCTCGTTTCCCATCAGGAAGACATGAACTCGAGCCACTATTAACCCCATAGTGACCCGGCGATGTCCACAATATTCAATTCAATTCAATTCAGTTTTATTTATATAGCGCCAGATCACAACATAAAGTCATCTCAAGGCACTTTACAGGATTAGCAGGGAAAGACCTGCAGGGAAACACAGAACCCAACTTGACCCACAAGAGCAACGGAGGCAAGGAAAAACTTCCCTTTAACGGGCAGAAACCTTGGACAGAACCTAGGCTCATGGTGGACGGCCATCTGTCTGATCGGCTGGGTTGAGAGAGAGAGAGAGAGAGAGAATGGCAGGTCGGAGACGAGTCAAGGAGATGGATAGGGAAGTGATAGCGAGACAGAGCAGGAGCAGACAAAAACTAAATGCTATTGCTAGCGACGTGGACATCAATACACCCAGACAATACAACTCAGTTAACAGAGGTGGTGAGATCAGGATGATCAATGAGAAACAAGAAGTGTGCCGTAAACCAGGTTGATTGGTCGTGACAAAACAGGGGGCGGCACACAAAACGGTAAATTAAAAAAAAATGTTTTTTTGAGATGTTCGTAAACTCTGTTACGACCCCCCGAGGAAGACAAAAACATTTCGCGACCCCCCCCCCCAAAAACACCATAGAGCTAATACTACCTGCGCGCACTCTGACAATCAGGGTGCCACTGCCAACTACTGTAGTGGATGTGCAATTACACTTTAATCTAGTACGGCAAAAAAAAGCATGTTCTCCGCGGCCACAGGCGCCCCCCCTGAGATCGCACCGCGACCCCCTAGGGCACAAGTCAAAGTCAAGGCCCGGGGGCCACATCATGGCCCCTGGGATGATATTGATTTATTATTAGAACTTGCCCGCAGCTCACAGTTAGCCGGCAGCCCGCAGATCTTTTACATGCACCAATACTATATTTCCCACAATGCAACGGTTCAACTCAATATTTATTAGCGCAGCAGTCGTTAGCATAACAGTAAAGTTAACTTTCAGACACCCTTCAAAACGGAAGGTGGACACTGAGAACCGGGGGTTTCAAACAAGGTGGGAGTCGGGGTACATGTTCATGGAGGTAGCTGGAGAACCTGTGTGTCTTCTGTGTGGAGGAAGTGAAAGAGTATAATCTGAGACGACATTATGAATGAAACACGCGGACAAAAACAAGAATATGGACACGGAACAAAGGCTAGAGAAGGTTGAGGATTTAAAACGAGGCCTCAAATGTCAAATCACAAAGCCAGGCTTTCGTCAAGGCCAGTTTTATTTTGGCAGAAGAGATCGCTAAATCAGACAGAGGGGGATTTCATCAAAAACTGTATGCTTAAAGTTTATGACGAAGTTTGCCCAGAAAAAAAGCAACTCTTTTTAAACGTGAGCCTGAGCAGGAACACCGTTCAGAGCGAATAGACCAGTTGTCCATCAATCTAAAAGAGCAGCTTGACTATATGCGGCCATTTTAACATTTATCAATGAGCAATCGATCAGTCCGGCCCTCGGCTTGTAGCTACATGTTTTATTTGGCCCTCCGGCCCTTTGACTTTGACACCCCTGCCCTAGGGGGTCGTGCCCCACCATTTGAGAACCACTGCTGTAGTGAGAAGTCGATGTTCCATAATTAAAAAGAGGTGAGATGTCCCATGTTGAGTCATTCAGATGACTCCAACACATCAGCAGGACCTCAACAAACCTTTCTGTGCATTTCAAATGGATACAAATGAAAGCGATGCATTTCATGTTTCTGAAGCTGGGTAAAATCAGAAAAATCATTTGTATTATCCAGGTCACTCCATCTCCAGATTCTGGTCCACATGCATCGCGAGCCATGTTAAACACACAGTTTAACACACCGTTAGACAGAAAGAGGACTTGGAGACAGTGGCGGAAGATCCATTGGTCAAGATTGACATCTTTCAATCTGTCATAACCATCTGTCTCTCAGCAATGGCAGTGCTGAAATAGCAAATGGACCTGATATTGGATAATAAAACGCATACCCAAAGGGACTAAACGGAAACAAAGGATGCAGGCTTGGACGGATGGAAGTTGAAATCATCCATCCATCCATTTTCATGTAGACAAACCCAATCGTCTCTTCTCCAGCTGCTTTATCTGTCTTGCGGGTCACAGGAGTGACCTGGAGAAAACCCACGCAGACACAAAGAGAACATACAAACTCCACACAGAAAGGAATCGAACCCAGAACCTTCTTGCTGTGAGGCGACAGCGCTACCCACTGTACCGCCCATGCTGAAATCAGCCAACATTAAAAGTCCTACTGTACCGCATGCAACACAAGACGCGTTCAGAACAGGCGTCTGGAATGGAACCAAATTCTAATGACAATAAACGAGTCTTACCGGTGCTGTCATCGTAAACCACAGTGACCGTCTTCCACTTGAAAAAGTGGACCAGGTCCAGGATGGCCCGGCTGAGGGACGAGAAATCCGGATAAAGGCTGACGTAGAAGATGTCTCTGTTGTCGGATACTTGGTGTTTCCACTTGGTCTGAATGTGTGGCACCCCCAGCGCATTGCAAATGGACTGCACCGCATTGGCTGAGGAACTGTGTGAGGGACCAAAGATGGCTGCGACCCCCAGAGACAGCTGGTCACAAGCTAGAAAGCAGAAACATCAGATTAGATTAGTGAGCTTCCTTCTGCAATATTTCCATCATCATCACTCGGAGTGCATTCAGCAGTGCAACTTTAAGGATGTACAGTAGTCCCTCAATATAATGCGGTTCATTTTCCGCGACTTCTCTGCTTCGCGGAGTTTTTTACTGCAATTTCAGATTTTATTTTTGCACTTGAACGCGCCTTGAAACGGCGCAAGGACGAAGGGGCGCGGTCAGAGGAACTGTGAAATACGTGCGAGTTTCTATTAATAACTTCTCATGTGTTCAACCTCGTAGGTTGATCATTAAAATTAAATTCTTTATTTCTAAAACCTATCGTGTTTATTTGTTAAGCGTTTGTTTAATAGCGCTCTTATTCTCGTTTTTGTAGGAGCATAAACGTCACGTCCCTTTTGGGTTTTGTTTCTTCCTGTTGATACATGTAGCCGCTGCCGTTCCGCTGTGCTAAGCTATCCAATAAAGCAGCATGAGAGGCTAAAGACAGCACGAGTAGAATATTTGTTCTTCTGCACTCCAAGCGGCTCTTTCCTCGACCTGCACGCCTTAACATTATTAACAGGAAAACGTTTACTGTACGTACTATATATATATATTTCTCAAGCAAATGTTTAGTTCTGAAAACAGGTTTTGATCTTTGGTTTCATTCTATAATACTGAAACAATCTATTTAGATTAATGCCTGACTGTTAAACGTGTATAAAGTGTGTGGTGAGGGGTTTTACAGCCTTAAAACATTTATGTACATGTATAATAATTGTAAATAAATAAAGATTACTACATTGCGGATTTCACTTATTGCGGGTTGTTTTTGGAACGTAACCCCCGCGGAAAATGAGGAACTACTGTATTCCATAGTAATAGCATCATAATAATAATTTAGAGTGTCTCAGATTATAAATTCCTATTTTGTATCAGATGACGATGGTCTTTACCTGATACGAACCCCCTCTATCAGTAGCAAAAGACAACTGAGTCAAGGACAGGACAGGGGACGTTGTCTAAACCATGATGGACAATCAATTATGACCATCAGACATTATTACCTCCACAAAGGAGGTTCTGTTTCTTCTGCCTTCACCAAGACGCTGTGGAATCAGTAGACAAACTGATTTGTTGTATCTTCAAAAGCTCTGGATCTATAGATCCAGAAGAATCCACCATAATGGAAAGTGTGCTTTTAGTGAATAACTTCTAAACTAATAATGATAAAACCCTATTGTTGTTGTTTTAGCATGGTATGCATTGTTATTTCGTATTGCTGTGTGTTGTTTTGTATCATTGTTGCCATGACAGAAGAGAAAGAATAAATCAAATGAAAATAAAATAAATGTATAGGGCCATTATTTTTTTCGTGTAAATCACCAAAATCCCCCCCCCCCCCCCCCCCCCCTTGCCTGCTCCGCTATCTCTGACTCGTCTCGGTGTCTGTCAGCTGACTTTTCTTTTCTTGGACCCGCTGCCTTCTGTGCTCCCGATGACTAAAACCATTGATTATGTGGTCTCGTAGTGTGATTGATTAAAAAAGCCGATATTCCCAGGTTGGACCTTCACGGCAGGCTACACAATGGATGCCTGGGACAAGTGGAGGGTTGTCTGTCTCACGGTCCTATCTGTAGAGGACAGTTATTTTGCTATTTGGTTTATTGGTGAGGGGGCATCTGCAAACTGGGCTGGGAGTTGCCCTGGTGTACTGGAGAGTCTGCAAGACGGCGGTTTTCACAGTTCTTGATAAATTGCCCATGGATAACACTAACAGTGCTTTTCGGGGCTTTGGGGGACCGGGTGTGGGCACAGCTCATGGCCCGATCCGTGGAAGGACGGCATAGACTCGATATCATCTTGCGCCAGCAGGCAGGACTGTTTCGACAGATTTCCGGACATGATAAAGACTTAGAGCGACTGAAGTCTCTCCTTGGCTCCCAAAATGTGGTTTTACTGAGGACCAACTGCCTAATTGGATCAAGACAAATTCATCTGTTTATTGCTAATAATTAGAATTATTTCCTGCCCCCCCCCCCCCCCCCTGAGAGAGTGCACCACGCCGCTGGCCTTATCTCTTTAACCATAGCATCTTTCCCAAGGACAGGTCGCAGTGTTCTGTGGCTCTTATCAGACTCTACACACAAGAACTGAACTGACGCACACACGCACACACACACACACACACACCTGCCTAAATGGCTCGCCTGTCCTCTCCGGCTCTCTTCTGTCATTCTGTCCTGAGACTAAACTAGTATTTAGGAAATACAGGAAAATCCATTTTGTAAATGTTGGGCTAGACACAACCAGAATAATGTTGGTGAATAAATCCACTCATAGTGAACAAGTAAATCCTCTGCACTAAGCCAAAGGTCATTATTTACGTTCCGACTCTGTACTTTTACTTTTTGATGATCCAAACCATCTGCTGCCATCTTCATCATCCAGTAGCTGCCTACACACTCTGGCCACATGAGGCTCTCCATTGTCCTGCACTAGGAGGAACTGACTCTGCCTGTAACGCCTGAGAATCCCTCTGAGGATTGGATCCCGGTACCTGTACAGCAGTCAGGGTATTGTTGACTCAAATATGGATGATCCTCCAAACTCCTCAGTGACCCACCTCCAAACCGGCCCTGCTGGAGAATGTTACATGCAGCATAACCATATCTGTGGCGTCTCCAGGCCTTCTCACCTGTGGAGGGAGCTATTTAAAGACCTGCCAGTGGATTCTGCTGTTCTCTGACAAACATCAGTCAAGCTGCACAGAGCTTGGCCGAGAGCCACGGGTCCCACTAGAGGACGCTGGGCACTGGTCCCTTCATGGACCTTTGGTGAGAAACATGCTCAGTTCTGCAGGGCTCTGCCAGCGCTCCTCTTACTGGCCAGACAAAGGAGCAGAAATGGTTTTCTCCATGTCCTTGAGACGGTGCTGGATAATAAAACCAATCTTGGGACATTATGTATACTGTTGGTGTGTCATCCTGGGGAAGCTGGACTAGCTGTTCAGGTAACATCCATAACTAGAGAAGAATCAGTAAGGACTGATAAGAGAGGAGCCGTCTGCGGCGACGACATGAAAACCCTTCAGCTCCTGCATCGACTGTCACTTTTACCGTCAACGTCAGGAAACAAGGTGAAGCTGATGCACGAACAGTCGCGCTCCCTAAATAGACAGATTGATGTCTATGAAGCTGAAATGACTTGGCGTTACACTGTGATGAAAAGGGTTTTCAAGCAGCTTATAAATGACTGCCACTGAGCGATTATCTAGAACCAATCAATTATTTCTGTTTACGTGTGAAGAGCTCATCCATTTGTTCATTTTCTGATTATAATTATTGCAATCAAAGTAGGAAAGCATATGTACATCCTCGTTCTCTCACAGCTAGCTTTGTGCACACAAACAGCAGCAGAGCATACTCACGGTACTTCTACAGAGACAGAAATACCTTTCCTGGAGGCCTCGAAGCTGTCGTAGATGTTGATCCTTTGGATGTCATAGGTGAGCGTTGTGTTTTGCAATAAGGTCCTGTTCCGGTTGATTGTGTTCAAAGCAAATTTAAAGGCGAGCTCTTCAGCACCTGATGGGCCGCTTTCAATAGACTCAAAAATTCCGCCTGTCAAACAAAGAGAGACACAACTGGTTAGTCATTTAGACAGAAAGCTTCGTAATGAGAACAGATAGACAGTCCTGAGTTCCCTCTGTGAGGCATAAGATACATAAAGCTTTTATAAAGTGGCTACATGATTGTCTACTATTCAATGTTAGCAATAAGTTAAATAACTTTTCACAGCACAGGGATGACAGAGGACACACTGCTGGTTGCTGTATTTGAGTTTTTCTATAGAGCTGGAATTTGTCAATTTAGGGCAGAAAGTATTGCTTTAATTAAGACTTGCTATTTTCATTTTTCATCAGAAAGCTAATTGGAAAGAAGCCTCATCGTTGATCACCATGTAAAGACACTGTAAACATGAATGAAAACACTTGTAGAAAAGTACCAACAAATAAATGGACAGTCAAGGGTGATCAGAGTGTCTCTGAGATCTTCCCACCGGCCTGCGTGCAGCAGCAGAGAGATCAGTGGGCTTTCAGAGAAAGACAAGGCCAAACCTACCCAAGGATAGCTGAATTATCACACTACAGACACTGACACCGTTTCCTGGTTCCTCTTGATGTCAAATGTAAATGCAAACAAAAATACACTGCCAAAAATCAATTAATACTAAACTAACAGTGGACTAGCTGGAGTCTGGAATGAAGGGAAACAAAAATACACAGCCTAAACTAAAACGGTCACTAGATTCAAACTAGCAGGATAAAGGCGGGCAGGCACCAGAAAAGGAAACCAAAAAAAACACATCCAAACAAAAACCTAAGCTCTAATAATATTGGATACGTGACAGCGAGGGAGCTGGCAAAACAACAGGGTAGGAGCTACGTAGGGCAGGTGCCGGCAGCCTAAGACAGACATGTCGTGGCTGGCACGCGGGGGTATTTATGTTCACGCGGAGAGGCAAAAAATATTGTAATATTGTACTTAACGCCGAACAAGAAACAAGAGCACCCTGCGCACGCACGGAACTGATCGTCCTTGAGTCAGCACGTCACCCGAGGCGCTGTGTTTCAGTTGACTGTCTAGCAGCGGTGCTATCATGGCAAGTAAACCAGGTTCCAGTCGTTAAATCCATAATCCCGTACAAGGGATTATGGATTTATTTCAAGAGGAGACCGGGCGATATGACAGACAAACATACAAACAAACAGACAGACAAACGGACCCAATTGCAATACCCTCGCCTCCGCTTCGGCGAGGGTAATAATGGACATGTAATGGTAGATATGAAAGGTTGACGTTGTTTAGATAAATAGTAATTTGTTTGTTTGTCTGTCCGCGCGCATAACTCAAAAACTAGGAACCCACTCAACTTGAAATTTTTACACAAGCAAGGTTCTGTCCGTGGCTCGGTCCTCCCCGAGAATGGCGTTGATCCGGATCTGAATCCAGATTCTAGAATTATTTTTACATGAACAGGAATTGTGCCTGTGCTGTAAACTGCCACTTTAAGAGGGAGGGACACGAATGGCATGATGGGAAAAAGAGTCCAGAAGGAGTCTTGTAGTACGTTCCGGAGCAGCAAGCTAGAGCAGGTTTGACCCCTCTGATCCGGAAGCCCTGTTTACTGTCTCACAAGATCCAATAGTCTTTTGGAGGCGGGGTCTGCAATCTCTGATTGTCTTTCTAGTTGTATTTTGAGTTCGCGCTTTTGTTTTGTTAACTATTTCGTAAGTTTATGCTTTTATTTTGTTAACGGCCTTGTAACCGGAAGCGAAGCAACGGTAGTGCGCTTGAGAGAGAGGAGACGCTAGGCGGAATGAGAGAGAACGACAGAAGAGACGGACTTCGCATAAGGCCTTTCTAAATCGACTGGATGCTACAGACAAGAAAAGGGGGGCACAAAAACGGAAGGAGAAAGGGGGCGCAGAGAGGCTGGAATCCCTGACAAGCAATGCCTCAATGTGTAAAATAAAAAATAGCCCAGCTCCGTCGTTGACTCTTTGTTAATTGTGGATCCAATGTTTTGTTCCTCTTTGCAGCATTTCTGCTTTAAGTCTATATCTTTGCGTTTATGCAGACGAGACTTTCTCAGCAGACTCCATCTATATTTGTATTCAACTCACTCGTGCTGAAATAGATTCATCTTTTGGAACCGATGCATCTTCACATGCTCCTATTTTATTCTATGGAACCACAGAGATGCTCAACTGGGGAAAAAAAACAGAGAGAACTGTCCTATTCCAAATTGTCAGCTTTCCAATTATGGTGCATTCTGCTAAACCAATGCTTATTAATTCCTTCAAACTCATTATAGGATGCAAACGAGCGCCCTCCCATGAGAGGAAAAACTAATGAGTGAGGCGAGGTCTGTACAGAGCTGCCGGTGTCAGAAGGCTTTCTTTTGGGATGTTTGCTTTAAGCTTGAATAAATAAATGCTCCTGGAAAAGAGCATTTCTTTAAAATCCAATAGATAAAAAATGGTCCGGGAGCATTGATCAGAATCGCTTGTGACAGGGTGGACCTGCAGAGCTTGTGCAGCAGGTTTGGACTTGGTGAGGGTCCTGCAGTAGAGAGCTTGTAAACGGTAAATAAAGCTTGCTGTGACTGACACTGAGCTAGCAGGGCCAGGCCATCGGGCTCCCCAAACCAAACACTGCTGCTCTCCCCTGTTCCCCAAGGGCTTGGTTGATTGATTTGTGGGCCAATCAGAGTGATCTCAGATGTTGACCCCCCGCCCCACTTCCAGTTCCCCAAGCCTTCTCTTACTTACACCTGATCGCTGTCTGAAAATACTCAATGGGGGGCTGCCATTGTGGAGCCGGTTAAACGCATTGCCATAGTTTTTACTGTCATGTGTCTCACGTGTTATTTGTCGAGTCTTCCTTTCTTCCAACAATATCAATGCATTTATTATTATTTATTAGAGATGCTAGATTATATATAGTGTACACACACACACGTGGGAGCAGTCAGGGGTTGTGCTGAAGGTAGAGAACACTGTTTATTGGAGGGTTTAAGTGGTGGACACAAGCAGGCCTGAAAAATCATCATCAGTCAATCTACGATGGGTGAAAGTGGGCAGTAGTTCTATTGTTTTAATTTAAAGTGTAAAGTATTAAGGATATAGTTGGGTTTTATTATATTTAAGGCATTACATTACACCATTTCAATTTCCATTGCCAAATAAAAACAACCAAAACATGTTCCCTGGTCTGGGCTTCATTATTCTCAGAGCATTTGTAATAAAACGCAAAATCAAAGTGACACAGCGGCAACTAGAGAACACAAAGATAAGCTGAAACTGGACAGAGGACAGGCTGGTGTCACGGAGAGACACACGGAGCACAAGAGCAGCACAAGAATACGTGGGCAGGAGAGGACCAACAAGCTGAAGGCCTCCTATGTCCTGCAGCCGAGACACGAGACTGTTGTGGTCCACTGTGTCCAAAGCAGCAGTCAGGACAACGGGACAAGAATCAGCGACTCGCCACAGTCGTTAGGGCAGTGGTTCTCAAATAGCGAGGCGCGACCCCCTCGGGCAGGGGTCAGGAACCTATGGCTCAGGAGCCAGACGCGGCTCTTTTGATGGCCGCATCTGGCTCGCAGACAAATCTTTAATTATAAAAACGAGGAGAATCGTACTTTTCACTTTGTAGTCACAAATCCATCAGCAAAACCACGCAGCACCAGAAGTTGCATTAATGGTAAGAAATATCCATCATTGGTTAGAAACAGCATAACAATGTTATTAAAAATAATTCACAGACTTATTGTACTTTCAAAGTGTTATTACATAAATGCACACATTTACTTGTATTTAGTTTTAAACATTTTATGGCTCTCACGGAATTACATTTAAAAATATGTGGTGTTCGTGGCTCTCTCAGCCAAAAAGGTTCCCGACCCCTGCCCCAGGGGGGGCGCCGGTGACCGTGGAGAACATGCTTTTTTGTCGTACAAGATTAAAGTGTAATTGCACATCCGCTCCAGTAGTTGGCAGTGGCGCCCGGATTGTCAGAGTGCGTGCAGGGAGTATGAGCTCTATGGTGTCTTTGCACGTATCATGAGCGCCACACACACAGCACAGAGCAGGAGATATGAAGAGCAGTTGTAAACAATCCCTCAAGAGACAGCGTGGATAAATATTTAACGGGGAGGAAAAGAGAGACAAAGGAAGGTCAGTGGCACGCAAAGACGAGGAAATACGACGAAGCGTATGTAGCTGCTACTTCAGTAAACCAGCGAGCACTGTTAGCGTCATACAAGGGGCGTGCCAAACTGCTCAATGCAACCCCCCCCCCCCCCCCCCTGCATGCGTGCCTTGTAATATAGGTGATTCAAACATGAGAATCGCTATTTAAATTGCAACTGTAGAACTAAAAAGCAGTGTTTCTATAAATATTCGCTCTTCATTCTTCAATTTTTTTATAAACAATCAAAATCAGTTTTGTATGTGATAATATTTATTTTAACGGGTTTTTTTCAGTTCATATTTTACTACGTGGGGCGAAATAACCTGGTTCAAAAACTACAACTACAAAAAACTACAAAAAACTTTGTAGTTTAAGGATTAAAAAAAAACAAACAATGGTAATAAAGTTATTCTTTGTTGTAAGTTGATCTATATTTCTTTCTTTTTCATATTTCCTTTTATGTTGATAAGTATACAAGAGTATTTGTTTTTTTTTGAGGGGGGGGGGGTCGCAAAATGTTGTTTTCTTCCTAGGGGGGGCGTAACAGAAAATCATTGAGAAGCACTGCGTTAGGGGCAGGTGTAACATCCAATGTGAAGTTCTGTTGCTCAACCTGCTACTTCCTCTTGTCCTTTAGCCCAGAGACAACACAGGAATTGCTGGAGCCTATCCCAGCCCGCTATGGGCGAGAGGCAGGGTGCACGCCGAATGCACTGCCAGAGCATCGCGGGACCACACAGAGACAGATCACACACACCCTATGGACAATTTGGAGTAACCAATTCACCTAAATTGCATGTTTTTGGAGATGGGAGGAAACCAGAGAACCCACGGGGACACAGGGAGAACATGTAAACTCCACACAGAAAAGATTCGAACATAGTACCCCCTTGCTTACAAGGAGCGACCTGGTCATGTGTCAAACTCAGGGCCCGGGGGCCAAATGTGGCCCTCCATGTCATTTTTGTGGCCCCTGAGAGCTGTGTGCAGACATTTGTTTTTGTAAAATGCTGCATCACACATGTTCTTAACAGCCCACGTTTGTTGGTTGTTCTGCAGTTCTGCCCCTCTCAACTGTGACAAAAGACTTTGAACAAAGTTATTGCCATAACTTGTGTTGGATGATATTTTTATTTTTATATTTATTATTTAATATTATTTACTTGAATAAGTTTGATTATTGATCGATGGAGTCGTGTGGTTTTCTTAACCTGATCAATTGAAAGGATTTATGTTATAATAACAGCAATAATCTATCCATATATTTCTACAACTATATAATTGAATATGCAATGTTTGTAACTTAAATAGTGAACTGATCAAACGGAAATATTCAGCAACATGGCAATAACAATAGCAACACGCTGCAGTCAGGAAATCAATAATCTGCTGGCGGTGACTATTGAAAGTTATTTGAACTTCTTTGTTTTTTCCAGCATGTGCTGACATGTTGGTCGGAACACACTTTTTGTTTCTGATGAAAGAAGAGACTTTAGTCTTTCATTTGGCATTGCAGAGTCATAGTAAAGAATATTCTGTGGGGCTTGGAAAATCTGGGGAAATGCGTGAAAACTGGGGCACTCAGCATATATAGCTGGCACTGAAAAAGAGCCTGCAAGGCAAAGACCAGCTTGGGCCAAAACTTTACGCACTTATTGAAGCATTTTGTGCCAAACTGTGACTCTTTGAAACACGACAACTGCTGCACATTTCTCAAGGGTTCTTTTCCAGAGGCAAATTTCCTCAGAGAAGATTGAAATGAAATGTGTCTGTGATTATGGCTCTCATGGCAGAATTCAGTCCTCCTCTGCAAACGAGACAGAAATCAATCTGTTCTCAACTCATTTTCGAATGGATGCCCAAAGTGGCAGAGAGAATGCAATCAGAGCTTAGCGAGATGCAGCGTGATGATTCTCTGGAGGTGCGATCAGGTCATCTTCTCTCCCTGCACAACTTCTGCTGGAGCTTGGAAAATGACGGGTGTCCTCTGATGAGCCGACAAACGCTGCGTAGAATGATGAGTCTGCTCGACAGCCATCTCTGTGATCTCCTTCACATCTCAAACCCAGAACCGACGCCAATGTCATGGTTCCATTGTGTGTTGTCGAAGATCTTTGGTTAATTCTCTGTTTCCTCGCTGATTAGGACGGGCTGGTTGAGCCAAACGAGACCCTCCTCATCCTCATCCTCATCCACCCTAGTCTTTATCTACGGGCCTCTCCTGCCTGGCTCTTATGGACAATTCTTGCCCCCCCATTCCATACATTTTAAACAAAAGTGAACACACTCATACACAAATGGCATTTTTATTCCTTTATGTCAAGGAACGGACTGAAAGTGGCAGATTTTTCCAGTCAGTTGGATCCTTGTACTGAAAAGCATTTCGTCCAATTTATTTTTACATTCGAGGAGTGCAAAAAAAAGATACGATACATATTATGCAAGTTATAAGAAGAATTCAATGGAACCAGGCACTGCTTTAGGTAGATGGGGATAGTCCATGTAAATGCGTTTGAATAAAACTCGTAGCCATTGAAAGCGCCTCCTATCTGCTAAAGGAAACCATGAAACCTGCCAGCCGTCCTTCAATCCAAAGCGCAACATCGTCTTTATGATAATGTGCTGCTTTTTAGAACAAAATACACTAAATCCATGAATGAAATGTGACGTTTCCTCTTCTATTTAATACTCTTTAATTACCAGGCAGCGTTAACTCTAATAATGACCCCGCCTTCCGTATAGTTTTCTGTATGTAGCCCAAAACGTTTGGACACCCCTGCTGTAGCTAATCTCAGTTTAGCAAAGATTTAACTCCGGCTGACCTTTCCCACGTCTCTCTGAGCAAAGAGAGAAATAATCCATCTTAATTTCCCCTGTGAGAAGAGACTGAACTGGTAACTCCCGTTTCAGCTTGTTGTCTCTTTGGATGCTTCTCTCAGAACCTCAGCCTTTCTACAACCCTCAAGCTCTGTCTGATGTCGACGGTTTAATGGCAATCAGTGTCACAGTGTCAGCGCTGAAGAACAGGAAGCGCGGTAGAACAAGCGCGTGCTCGTAACCGCTGAGGTTCTGCTGCAGCAACCCGAGTTGGGTTTGATGTTGGAGAGCAGAAAAAGGCTAAATGAAGGCAAACAAACAAAAGATGCACGAAAGCCAACAAAATAACTTCTGGACAAAGGAACAGTGGTCACTCCCTCACTCCGTTCCTACCCTCACCTGCCGGTCGATCTCCGTTCCTCCCCTCACCTGCCGGTCGATCTCCGTTCCTGCCCTCACCTGCCGGTCGATCTCCGTTCCTGCCCTCACCTGCCGGTCGATCTCCGTTCCTGCCCTCACCTGCCGGTCGATCTCCGTTCCTACCCTCACCTGCCGGTCGATCTCCGTTCCTGCCCTCACCTGCCGGTCGATATTCATTCCTACCCTCACCTGCCGGTTGATCTCCGTTACTACCCTCACCTGCCGGTCGATCTCCGTTACTACCTTGTCGGCCTTTAAAACGACTCTACAACCGATTGAAACTGTTTATAAACAAGCTCTAAAAGTGTTGGATAAAAAGCCAAATATGTATCATCACTGTCAGATATTAAAGAAACATGGGCGATTAAGCTGGGACAACACTGTAAAACACACCGATGCGATCTTGATTTATAAAATCTTCCATGACAGAGCACCTCCTCCATTAGAAGAATTTGTGAAAATAAACTCAAACACATCAACAAGAACAGGCTCTGGAGGTGACTGAGCTCCGCCCTCACCCTAACATTCTATCTAATAAATATATTCATCATCATCATCATCATCACTGTGTAGTTCCATTCAGAAAAAGTGCCTTTGGTCAAGCCACTTTTTCTGTTCGTGCTTCCCACACTTGGAATTCCATACCTACCACGATACGTGAACTCTGACCTCTTTTACCGAACAATTTAAAGCCTGGCTATTGGAAGAGCAACATTGTAGCCACACCCATGCATGAACTTATATATTTGTTTACCGTTGGCTAATTGTTGGGGGACCATCCGCAGATTTTCTGATAATATCATCATCCTCATTATTATTTTGTACTTTTTAGTAGAACTGTTCTACTTGTTATGACGTTGTTTTTGTTGATTTTGTTGTTTTATGTTGTTGTCAAAGGGACTAAAGATGGAAATTAGCCGTTGGCTATAATCTTACATATTTACATGTAAACGTTCATCAATATGTATTGTCCCTGTTTAAATAAACTCAAACTCAAACTCAAACCCTCACCTGTGGTCACGAGCTTTGGGTAGTGACCGAAAGAACGAGATCCCGGGTACAAGCGGCTGAAATGAGCTTCCTCCGTAGGGTGGCTGGGCTCTCCCTTAGAGATAGGGTGAGAAGCTCAGTCATCCGGGAGGAGCTCGGAGTAGAGCCGCTGCTCCTCCGCGTTGAGAGGAGCCAGATGAGGAGGCTCGGGCATCTAATCAGGATTCCTCCTGGACCTCAGGGAGAGCTGCTCCCAGATCCCTTGGGGGGCGGGGCCATTGAGTCTGAGTGGACATTGTTCTCCTCCTCCATTGTCGAAGCATTTGCACGGCGCTGTGGTGGCGGGGCTTCCAGTGCCTGTCGTGGACGCTGGATGGTTGACCCATGGAGTCTGGTTGACACGCGAGACTCCGGAGCCAGCCGGCGGGTATCGGCCTGCCAAGCGTAGCGCCGCCCGATTGGTACGCCGCCCGATTGGTACGCCTTGCCGCGGGAGGAATTCAGAGAGACCACGGAGGAGAACTATCGATCGGACTCAAAGAAACTCGAGTCGCATGGGATGAAGCTACAGGGTCTGGTCTACAGGAAGACATATGTCAGGCCGTTCTTCACTAGCAGTGCTACTGAGGTGGTTCTGGATATTAGTGAATAATGTTGTCACTGAGGAGTCGGGAGTCCGTTCTCACAGCGGCTGACTAGTTGTTAGGGATAAAGTCTCTAACATTGTTGTATTCATTTACAAACGCTCCGAAATGAAGCAGGCAGACTCAAAGGCTTCTTTTTCCTCTCGCCGCCCGGATCGACTGGTCCGGTGCAGCTTCCTCAACCAACTGTTTCCGCTTCCCGGAACTGGTTTATTTATAACGTTCATGGCTCCACCTCTTGACTTAGTGACATCACGATACCTTCAGGGCGCACACCATCGCTGCCCACCAGATCGGGCTGTTCTTTTCCATAAGTTACATTAAACAATTGAAAATATGCAAAGAACCCTATCACTAGTCCTGTTTTAATGTCCTCAAACAGAAGCATGTCCACAGATGCCATCAGATCATTTCCATGACCTGCGTCGCCACGGCTACGGGTCTTCCGTCTCTGTCGTTACCATCATTTCTCACATTCTGACATCTCACTCTTGCCATGACTCTGTTCTATCCTTCCGGCATCTATCCCATATTCATGTTGTCTTTGAGTCGGATCTCGCCCTTGCCCAGGATTCTGCCTTTGTCGCCTGTTCCTCTGGTTCCGTCTGACTGCCTGGACTGATGCAGCCTTCCTGGATTCTGCCTCTTCATGTGCCTCTCCGGTTGCTGAAATGTTCCTGTTTAACTGCGTCCTTTTGGGTTCTCGCCGTCTATGGATCGTGACAGTCCATTTTCTCCTGAACCTTTTTGAGTGACATTTTTAACATGAGCATTTTCCGCTTTGAAGACATTAAACGCAGAATGATCCGACTCACATCTCCGCTACAGTCTGTGAGCCTGTTCCGATTCCGTGCAGAGCAGACACTAGTGAATTTGTCTCCGAGAGCGGCGTCATTATTATTCAATCGTCTGTTTGTGCAGAACATCAGCAGCAGAAGGCTCTTTGTACTTCAGGGAACTGTCTCCAGCAGTTGAGGGAGGTTGGGAAAGAAAAGACTGAAGATGTGTTCACACAGGGAGCCACATGAGAATTAGAACGAGGTTGAGGGCTTATTCCCTCATCGGCCCTTTATTTTCAACTCTTTATGTCTTTACTCTTGTACTGTGGTTTGCCTCTTTTCCCTTCACTCATCTATTTGTCTTTCATTTCATCTGGTATCTTATGAACACAGATTACTGCAGCAAATATACGTCTAATCTTGCTCTCTTTTTCGGGCTCCGCTCGACGCTTTCATAAATGTCAGCGCCTCTCAGCCATTTGCAAGACGCAAAATGCCAGCCTGTCTCCTCAGTCAGCGTTTGTGGAACATCTGGAAATGTCATTGAACAAACGTCGCTGGGAGAGGCAGCAGATTCCTGGAAAGTAGAAAGCACGGCACGCTCCAGTCAACTGGAAAGCTCTACTGTAGAGAAAGTGAGCTGCAAGCCTGTGGCTCTGGAGGTCACAGTCACACATGCACGATCTGGTAAAGTGCTGATTCACTGCCAAACGCTGCGAGTCCATCGTTACGCCAGAGTCTTGTCTTTCGGTTGTGTTAAGGAGCGCTGGAGGGCACAGCAGTGGAATCTGATTCCAGTTACGGTCTCTCACCGGTAATGACGAGTGAGTGACGACGCACCGTCCTGAAATGTGAACGTGTGACACAAGCGTAATTCAACCTACATTTGCTGCAATCGGGGTTGTCGATGTTGTTGATTCCAGTCTCTAATCCAATCCCGGTCAAGCAAGAGGGATTGTGTGAATTCTAGTCAAACTGGCTGTGACATTGTCAGTTGCTATGGAGACGGGGCCACTGGAATACAACAGAAAATGTTTAAAAAAAACACAGAACTGCTATGCTGTGCCGTGCTATGCTGTGTTATGCTATGCTGTGCTATGCTATGCTATGCTATGCTATGCTATGCTATGCTATATTCAAGATTCAAGATTCAAGATTCTTTATTGTCATTATGCGAACATAATAAAATCGTGAGAAGGCCCACGGCTTAAGGCACAAATCATAACATAATCAAATCAATAACTAAATTCTCTCTATTTAAAGGAACACTATATATATATATACACAATACAATATATATACACATATATACACAATATATGAGTAATCCTAGAGTAGGATCTCTGAATGCTTCAAAACAAACTAGAAAACGACAATCAGAGATTGCAGACCCCGCCTCCAATAGACTATTGGATCTTGTGAGACAGTAATTCTAGAATCTGGATCCAGATCCGGATCAACGCCATTCTCGGGGAGGACCGAGCCACGGACAGAACCTTGCTTGTGTAAAAATTTCAAGTTGATTGGGTTACTAGTTTTTGAGTTATGCGCTCGGACAGACAAACAAACGCACCCAATTGCAATACCCTCGCCTCCTCTTCGGCGAGGGTAATAATCAAGGCAAAAGAGACACGCCTCAAATTTCCAACGTCGTCCATCACTCCATTCACTTTCTTACATATGAGACTGGAGACACTTTATCCGCCTTGTGGGTCATGGGTCCGTTGGAGCCTACCTCAGCTGGCTACGGGCAGAAGGTGGGGTACACCCCGGAAGAGTCACCAGCTCATTACGGGGTCACGCCCTCACGCTCACACCGACGGACAATTTGTATGTCCAATTCACACAAGCTGCATGTCGGTGGGTGTGGGAGGAAACCAGAGAAAGCCCACACAGACATAGAAACTCCAAAGGCATCACCCTTCGGCTTCACAGAGGCATCTACTGCCATCGGTTACAATACATGAGAAAAAGGCAGTAATGTAAATGAGATAAAAAATAATCCCGAAGCCGTAGGTCACACGGTGAAAAGCATTCTCAGCAATAATCAATAAATAGATGGAACAGTCCATGTCTGGATGTTTGTCATTGCAGCGGGGGCCTCCGTTCATCTTCACGTCGCTCTTATCTATTCCGAAATGTAATCTGATGCTCGCTCAAGGTGAAAGACGAGATACAGGACGCTGCATCGCTACAAAGGACACATCCTGCTCGTGCGCGGACTCGTGCGTGTGACCCTTGCAGGGTTGGTCTGTCTTTCTTTGCAACTATGCCGTCATCCTGCTTCCATCTGCTTCCCTGTGGCGTCACACGAGACCTTATTTGAGGAAGAGATGTGCGGCTGCTTCTGAAGTAACACTTGAGCTGTCAACCATAATTAGATTGTCAGTCATGAGTCACTCTTTGCAGCTTGATTCTCGCACAAAACGATCGAAGCATGACTGAAATCCTGTTCTTTCATTAGCGCCCCTCCCCCCCCCCCCCCCCGCACCTGCCTCGGCTCAGTGTGATGGTTTAGCTGCTCATGGACAGACACCAGCAGATGCAAATTCGAACAGGCTTTCTCATTTAACGCAGATTTTCAATGAAGGAACCAAAACTATACCGAAATAAGTAGAAGACCAAAACATTTAAAAAATGTTTTGCATTTCAGATTCTTCATTCTTCAAAATTCTTGTAAATATGGCGAACTATTTTTTCTCTCCATTTTGCTCCACCTCTTTGGATCTATTTGTTCAACAAAGACAACGATCCCTGCAGCTTCATTCGCCAGGGTTGAATTCAGCAAAGACATATTGATCTGCTTTGCTCAGCCGATTGTCGGCTATTATTCCCAGTAAAGAGGGAGGCTGGTTAAGATGAGAGTCAAGAGCAACACTCCTCCATGGGTGCTTTCCTGCAGCTGCAGCAGCACGATGACCCCTGACCCCTGCATTGTGGCGTAATCCCAGTTCATTTAGGGGATCAGCTCATTCAGTTCCTGCGGCAGCTGAGGAAACTCAAGCTGCCGACCCAGATGTTGGTGCAGTTCTACACCTCCATCGTGGAGTCCGTCCTCACCTCCTCCATCACCGTGTGGTACGCTGGCGCCACCACCAGGGACAGACACAGAGTGCAGCGCATTGTACGTGCTGCGGAGAAGGTGATCGGCTGCAAGCTGCCATCGCTCCAGGACCTGTATGTCTCCAGGACTCGGAGGCGTGCAGGTCGGATCACAGCCGACCCTTCCCACCCTGGACATGGACTCTTTGACCCTCTCTCCTCAGGCAGGAGGCTACGGTCCATCCGGACCAGAACCTCCCGCCACAAGAACAGCTTCTTTCCCTCAGCCGTAAGACTCATGAACACTTAATAATTCTGTCCCGGACTCCTGAATACAACTTGCACTTTTCCATTTGCACTGCGTGATTACGCTAGTTTACTGCTGCTAGTACACATCTGTGTATCCACTCCTGCTGCTGCTGATGTGTCCGTACTTGTATCGTTTTTGTATTTTGTATTTTGTCATTACTGTTAGATGTAGCACGACTTCACCGAGAAACCTTCCTAGCCAGTGAACACTCACTGACAATAAACTGATTCTGATTCTGATTCTGATTCTGATCTGATGTGTTCTCAAAGGTAGGTCGTCCCAAACGTGCACAGTTCTTTGCAGCCGGGGCTGTTAATTTGGGGTACCTGCAATAGATACTGATCAAATGTGTCCAGACCTACGGAGGCAAATTTGCCCTTCAAATCTGCGTCACATTGCAAATCAATTATTTCTAGCTGGATGTCGACACATCAGAAGCTTTAACTGTGAAAGGAGAGCAAAAACAGGAAGTTCTGTCTCAGGTTCACCAAATACCTGAAACGTCTCTCAGGCAGGGGACATGAGCAGGATCTCCCACAGAGTCAGCTACCATGTGCTGTTTGGTCTGTCTCAGTGATGCGGCGTGTCTTGTACTCTGACCAAAACAGTGCGCCCCCTAGCTGATAATTCTTGAAAAGCATTTCATTTAAGAAATATTTTTTTTTTTTTCTCCAAAATTCATCCTGCGGGCCTGACAGAACCTCCTTGCGGGCCGGTTCTGGCCTGTGGGCCGTATGTTTGACACCCCTGATATAGGGAGACTGAGGTGCTCGGCGGAGGTCTGTGCTCTCAGAGTGCTTTTCTATTTTCCATTGTTTAAATTGTTTAAATTGCATAAGTTTGTAATAACTAATGTCATCTCCATCCTTTTGTTAAAGTCCACCACCGTCTGTCCTTCTGGGTTCCTGTCCTGAATACCAAACTTACCATCTCTTCTTCATCTCCTCTATTTCCTTCACCAACACGCCCATTGAGGTCTGCTCCAATCAGGACTCTCTCACTGCTAGAGATGCTCTGAACCACTTCATCTAAGTCAGTCCAGAACTTCTCCTTCTCCTCTAACTCACCTCCTACCTGTGGAGCGTAAGAACTTCTCCTTCTCCTCTAACTCACCTCCTACCTGTGGAGCGTAAGAACTTCTCCTTCTCCTCTAACTCACCTCCTACCTGTGGAGCGTAAGAACTTCTCCTTCTCCTCTAACTCACCTCCTACCTGTGGAGCGTAAGAACTTCTCCTTCTCCTCTAACTCACCTCCTACCTGTGGAGCATAAGAACTTCTCCTTCTCCTCCAACTCACCTCCTACCTGTGGAGCGTAAGAACTTCTCCTTCTCCTCTAACTCACCTCCTACCTGTGGAGCATAAGAACTTCTCCTTCTTCTCTAACTCACCTCCTACCTGTGGAGTGTAAGAACTTCTCCTTCTCCTCTAACTCACCTCCTACCTGTGGAGCGTAAGAACTTCTCCTTCTCCTCTAGAACATTCTGCACCAACTCCTCCTTCAAGATAACTCCTCCTCCATTCCTCTTTCCTCTCCTCCGTTATAAACAACTTGAATCCTGCTCCTCAGCTTCTAGCCTTGCTTCCTTTCCTCCTGGTCTCCTGGACACACATCCACCTTCCTCCTCATCATCATCATCACCAGCTCTCTAGCTTTTCCCGTCATCGTCCCAACATTCAGAGTCTCTACTCTCAGTCCTGAACTCTTCCATTGCTTCTTCTCTTGCTGCTGATGCACTCGTCTTCCTCTTCTTCTTCGTCTCTGTCTTCGACCCACACTAATCCATCTTCCAGCAGCATCCCCCAGGTTGTTGCTAGCGGTCGTTGGAGACCGGTTCGCCTCAACCAATCCGGTATGTATTTCTTATTCACAATGATTTGCATAATTTGTTGTGGCAAATGTTTACGCCGGATGCCATTCCTGATGCAACGCTCTGCATTTATCCGAGCTTAAGTCTGACACAAGAGAGAAACTGGCAATGCTACGTTAGCTCCTGCTAACCGCACTACCGGTACTACCATGAAGCTGCATTTCATTACAGCCAGAAGCCAGAAGTATCTATTTGCCCTCCAAAATGTAGTTTGATCTATCATTGCTTTGATCAAACAATCATCAGATTCACGTCTTGAATCCCGTCCTTTGAGCTTGGATTCGTTTAGCGGTGTGCTAGCTGTGAGCGTTGAGGAGCAAAGCTGTGCGGCCAGCGCGGATCGGTGTCAACTTATTGTTCACACCTTTTCAGTTTGCTTATCTCCCTCTCCTCCATCGATCTGAGAGCAGCGGCTATCGTCCTCAGCTGCTCTGTCTCAGCCCCGCGGCTACGTCGTTAGCGCCATGATAACTGCCCTCTCTCGCCCAGTGTGTGTGTGTGTGTGTGTGTGCATGTGCGTGTGTGTGTGTGAGCAAAATAAAAGTTATGAGCCATGGCAAACCTTATGGCCTTCAGACTGAATCAGCAGGCGAACCGGTCTCCTTCTGGGCAGATGCATCTGTTATGACAAGCACAACAATCCTCCTCTGTTCCTCCATGAATTAGGAGTCTCACACACACACACACACACACACACACACACACACACACACACCACCAGCATCCTTTCTTTCATCTCTTACACTTTTCACCCTGCTCTTCCTCTTCTCCAATGTCTCCACCCCTTCACTCCGCTTCTCCCTTCTGGCCCTAATTTTGCCTTTGTCACCGTTCACCTTTCTTCTTTCCTCCACATCTCCACAATGCCGCTCAAGAGAGAGGAAGGAGGGAAATGTTCAGAGAGGTAAGAAAGTGTGTGTGTGTGTGTGTGTGTGCAAATGGAGTGAGATAGTCAGAGTGAGCAGAAACGTTCAGATGATGGCTTTCATTTGGAGAGCCCGTGATTAGGCCCATGAAGGGATGATCCCTTCAGATGGATGGACTTACTTCTCCCTTTTCATCTTTCCATGATCTGATCACACTGCCCTGAAAGCCTTGTGATGCTGGGCTCGCGTCCTCTGTAACTAACCCCGACAGCCACAGGGACAGGGACAGGGACAGGGACAGGGACAGGGACAGGGACAGAAGAGCTGTCCTCCGCAGCATGGGGCCTGCAGCTGCTTTCAAAGCCAGACTCAGACACATCTTCAGATTCACATACAAATGGCAAATAATTCAATCAGCAATCAGCAGTCAAAGCTTTAAAAGCTTTATGTCTGCTTCCACCAGGCAGAATAACTCTGTGCTTCTATTAGCTGCGCCTCTCTGAATATGCAGGCAGGAGAAGAAGCAGCGCCATAAATGCCTGATAAATATTCATAAAGGCTTTTAAAAGCCACTAATCATTTTCACTTTTATGCATAATGGCACTTGTTTATTTCACACAATAATGCATTTGAGGGAACTTGTATCTCAACTGCAGTTAACTGCAAAGCAGAGCCAGATGTGTGTGTGTGTGTGTGTGTGTGTGTGTGTGGGTGTGGGTGTGTGTCTGTGTGTGTGTGTGAGAGAGAGTGTGTGTGTGTGTGTGTGTGTGTGTGTGTGTGAGAGAGAGAGAGAGAGAGTGTGTGTGTGTGTGTGTGTGCGAGTGACTTTAAAATCAGTATTTCTTTTTCATTTGGACCGGAACCACTTACATCTAAAACACTGAAAAGAGAGATTAGCGGACACCAAGACGAGCTCTGGGAGCAGCACCTGAACACACCCCAAACATTTCAGCAAACAGGAAGTGCAGATTCTCCACACCACCAGGTGGCAGCAATGGTATCCCACAGTAAAACAGAGACATACAACTGTGACCTCAACATTTGCCTTGGATCTAATCAGTAAATTATTATTTTTTTATGTACTTTATGTACGTTTACTGATGACACCCAACCTTTCACATCTGGTTTGAGCAGGGAACACAACATCTGAGAAGTGCTACAACGCTCGCTCTTGCAGACCATCCAATTGGCTGCGTGGATGTTAAGGCCCATAAACTGAGAAACAACATATTCATTAAGGACAACGATGATGGTTCAAAAACATTTTTTATTTTGGAATTATTTTGTTGTTAATTCTACAAAAAAAACGAAAAGATGGATCCTCTTTCCCATGTGCCCAGGAACGAGAAAGAAGCCAAAGAAGTAAACTGAAAACTGGACCTGGTGAGCCGGCCAAACTCAAAATAAAGACGGTTCCCCATTTTCAAAACCATTTTTGATGTTTATTAAACTACTTCGAAAAACATGACACAGGGTGCTCAACACCATCAGCACCATCCTGCAAAAGGACAGCCCCCACGCCAGTCCCACGCGTCAACAGCCAACTTAAACGGCACATCAAAACAAGGCACAGACAAAACAGGAGCAGTGACAAGCAACGATTTTGGTCGGAGGCACCTGCCAGAACCCCTTCATCAGATCCACAATCCGGGAAACCCCAACATGGTCCACACAATCCTCCGTAGTGGATAACAATCTGGCGAAGTCACCCCTAAAGGTCCGTGCAGAACCGGTCCTCTCCGTTGGCTTTAACAATAAGGAGACACGGCGAACTCCACGCACTACTGCTCGTCACGGCAATGCCGTGTTCCACCATAGAATCCACCTGGTTCTTCAGATGCCAACGATTGTCTGGATTAACCCTGTAAGGGTTTAATAGGTTTACAATCCCCAACATCAATATCGTGGCTGAGCACATGTCTGTGTGGTAATGTAGGTGACCTATAATACTGGATCAAATTAATGGCATCAGTCTGCTGGGAAAATTCAAGGTGGGACAAAAGATGCAAGTTCTCTAATGCCACCGAATTAGGACATTTCCCCTGAACCAATGCTGCAGAAAAGACGTCACCGTCGGGTTCAGCCCTGGACAGCTCCTCCTGGCAGAGGCTAAATCAGTGCTTCTCAATTATTTTCTGTTACGACCCCCCTCGGAAGAAAAAAAACATTTCACGCCCCCCTCCGCCCCCCAAAAAACCAACTCTTGTATCCTTATTAACATAAAAAGAAATATGAAAAAGAAAGAAATATAGATCAACTTACAACAAAGAATAACTTTATTACCATTTTTTTTAGTCTGCAACAGAAAATATTTGAAGTGCATCAATTTGCCTGAAATGTTAATCCTTAAACTACAATTAAATATTAAATTAAATTAAATAACATCAATAAATAATAATAAATTAAAATTGATCAGCAACATTAACTAGGGAGCACAAAATATAAAACACTTTAATCTACAAAACCAAAATGAAAAAAGAATTGTGCTTTTAGCAAAATGAGGAAGTCAGGTCTTTGCTCGTCACCCACCGTCGTCACGGTGAAGCCAAGCGCTACGTATGCTACGTCATATTCCCTCGTCTTTGCTTTCGACTGACCTTCCTTTGTTTTATCATCTCCGTCTCTCTCCGTCTCTCTTTTACTCCGTTAAATATTTATCCACGCTGTGTCTTGAGGGTTTGTTTACAACCGCTCTTCCTATCGCCTGCCCTGTGCTGTGTGCGCCGTGCAAAGACACCATAGAGCTAATACTCCCTGCGCGCCTCTGACAATAAGGGCGCCACTGCCAACTACTGGAGTGGATGTGCAATTACACTTTAATCTAGTACGCCAAAAAAAGCATGTTCTCCACGGTCACAGGCGCCCCCCCCTGACATCGCACCGCGACCCCCTAACGCTGGGCTTAAGCGACTCAGCATCACATTTACAACACTCACACAATAAAGCAGATGTGCGCTCTTTAGGCAAACCTGCGTCAGGAAAAAACCCAACCTGAGCCAAGTCTACTAACACCTCGCCCCTTATCTTTGTCTTCTTAACCCGTTTGGACACAGCTACATTAAACGGGACATAATACAAAGCCGAAAACACAACTTCATGCACGAACAAAGTTCCCTGTCCAAAATAAAAAGGTCCGGCTCACAAGTCACTCAAAAACCTTTCACCGAGAGTAAACGTTCGTTAGACGAGCCCCCAATAAATATGTTACGGCCCATAAACTGAGACGCAGCAAATTCATTAAGGACACAGAGGCAACGATGATTGAAACATTACATTTGTTTGTCTGTTCAAAGCTTCTCTCTTTAGTTTTAGGTATTTCATTTGGAATTATTTTGTTGTTAATTCTACAAAAAGATAAACCCTCTTTCCTGTTTGCCCAGGAATGAGAAAGAACCCAAATAGTAAAGTGAAAACTGAACCTGGTGAGCCGGCCAAACTCAAAATAAAGACTCGTTCACAGGCCAACTGCTACGCAGCCGTAGAACCTGTTCCCATGTCCGAACTAAAGGAGGAAACGGTGTCCTAAACCAACCGGAATGAATGCAAAAAGAGGGCAGCCGTCCCACCCGGCCAAAACAACCAAAAGAGCTAAAGCTAAGGCTAACGAAAAGCTAACGCACCAGGGGCCCCATGTATCAAGTCTTGCGTGGAAAATTGGCGTGCGCTCAAATCCAGAAAACGTCGTAAGCACAAATAAATCCAGATGTATGAATGACATTTATTTAATAGAACAGTTTCCCAGCATCACCTCTAGGTGTTGCCAAAGGCCCAACAGCTGTAGAAATGAGCGTACGCCAGCCATGAAGTTGGCGTGAGGCATTTCCACAGTCATTTCACTCTTGATACATCTGAATAGAATATACTGGGCTGACCTTCATGATGTGTTCGCCTCGTTGTGACTGGTTAAACTCTGCAGGAAGATGCAAAGTGTTTATTCCCTTATTTATTTGTGTGTGTTTCAAGTGTGTTTGTGCATGAGCTAATCTCGACTGTCTCCCGATCCTTTGTCTTATTAACAATTCCTTTTGATTGCACATGAGCAAATATACAAGTGTTGACTATGAAGTTCAACCTTGGCATTACAGAAAAGAGGGGTCTCCATCCATCCATCCATCTTCTTCCGCTTATCCGGGGCCGGGTCGCGGGGGCAGCAGCCTAAGCAGGGAAACCCAGACTTCCCTCTCCCCGGCCACTTCTTCCAGCTCTTCCGGGGGGATCCCGAGGCGTTCCCAGGCCAGCCGAGAGACAGTCTCTCCAGTGTGTCCTGTGTCTTCCCCGTGGTCTCCTCCCGGTGGGACGTGCCCTGAACACCTCCCCAGGGAGGCGTTCAGGAGGCATCCTGAATAGGTGCCCGAGCCTCCTCATCTGGCTCCTCTCAATGCGGAGGAGCAGCGGCTCTACTCCGAGCTCCTCCCGGATGACTGAGCTTCTCCCCCTATCTCTAAGGGAGAGCCCAGCCACCCTACGGAGGAAGCTCATTTCAGCCGCTTGTACCCAGGATCTCGTTCTTTCGGTCACTACCCAAAGCTCGTGACCGTAGGAACGAAGATCGACCGGTGAATCGAGAGCTTCGCCTTTCGACTCAGCTCCCTCTTCACCATGACGGATCTGTGCAGAGTCCGCATCACTGCAGACGCTGCACCGATCCGTCTGTCGATCTCCCGCTCCATTCTTCCCTCACTCGTGAACAAGACCCCGAGGTACTTGAACTCCTCCACTTGGGGCAGCATCTCCTCCCCGACCTGGAGGGTGCACTCCACCCTTTTCCGGCTGAGAACCATGGCCTCGGATTTAGAGGTGCTGATTCTCATCCCGGCCGCTTCACATGCGGCTGCGAACCAAGGAGGAGTCTGTCCGATCTAAAAAAGTAACTTCTTTTAAATAAAGCTTTCTTTATTCGGATGACTGAATAAAGCTTTCTTTATTTAAAAGAATAGATTAGAATAAAATAGAAAGCCTTTATTACCCTCGCCGAAGAGGAGGCGAGGGTATTGCAATTGGGTCCGTTTGTCTGTCTGTCTGTCTGTTTGTTTGTTTGTCTGTCCGAGCGCATAACTCAAAAACTAGTAACCCAATCGACTTGAAATTTTTACACAAGCAAGGTTCTGTCCGTGGCTCGGTCCTCCCAGAGAATGGCATTGATCCGGATCTGGATCCAGATTCTAGAATTATTTTTACATCTGAAATTGTGCCTGTGCTGTAACATGGGAGTGTCACTTTAAGAGGGAGGGACACGAATGGCATGATGGGAAAAAGAGTCCAGAAGGAGTCTTGTAGTACGTTCCGGAGCAGCAAGCTAGAGCAGGTTTGGCCCCTCTGATCCGGAAGCCCTGTTTACTGTCTCACAAGATCCAATAGTCTATTGGAGGCGGGGTCTGCAATCTCTGATTGTCTTTCTAGTTGTCTTGGCATAGTGGCTATGCACAAAGATTAGGAGCGCTGCTCCGTCCGGTGCGTAGTCCAACATACAGTTCACTAATAACAGAAAATTCAAGTAGGTTCAAGCAGAATAAAAAAACGACACAAATTTAATGCATGCAGTGAGATTGTCCAGTACTTTGCATAAATAAATAGAGTACATTAGTTATTGCACATTAGTTATTGCACATGGTGAGTATTTGTCCTGTTTAGTCCTGGTTGTTGTTCAGAGCGCTGATGGGTCTCGAGAAAAAACTGTCCCTGAGTCTGTTGGTCCTGCTTTTGCAACCTGTAGCGCTGGCCCGAGGGCAACAGGCTGAACAAGTTGTGTTCAGCGTGGGAGGAGTCTCTGACGATGTTTGTAGCTCTGCTGAGGTAGCGAGAGCTGGAGATACAGTCCGGGGGGGGGGCAGAGAGCAGCCGGTGATCTTCTGGGCTGTGTTGATCACTCTCTGCAGGGTTTTCCTCTCCGCTGCTGTGCACCCGGCGTACCACACCGTGATGCAGTACCCAGGATGCTCTCTAGGGGGCTCTGTAGAAGGCCACCAGCAGCTTCTCCTCCAGGTTGTTCCTCCTGAGCACCCTCAGGAAGTGGAGTCGCTGCTGGGCCTTCTTCACCACCGCCGTGGTGTTAGCAGACCAGGACAGGTCGTCTGTGATGGACGCCCAGGAATCTGAATGAGGGGACCCTCTCCACGCAGCCCCCCATGATGGTCAGCGGAGCCGGGTCAGTGGAGCCGGGTCAGTGGACCCTCTCCACGCAGCCCCCCATGATGGTCAGTGGCGCCGGGTCTGGGCTGGGCTACGGAAGTCCATGATGAGTTCTTTAGTTTTCGTGGTGTTCAGTGAAACGTTATTCACCGAGCACCACGCCACCAGTTTACCAACCTCATCTCTGTGCCGACTCGTCTCCGCCCGAGATGAGCCCGA
Source organism: Brachionichthys hirsutus (assembly GCF_040956055.1). NCBI lineage: Eukaryota > Metazoa > Chordata > Actinopteri > Lophiiformes > Brachionichthyidae > Brachionichthys > Brachionichthys hirsutus. Next base: position 12,222,610 of record NC_090909.1, read on the forward strand.
CCACGGTGGTGTCATCGGCAAACTTGATGATGGCGTTGGAGGGATGGGTTGGCGTGCAGTCGTAGGTGTACAGCGAGTACAGGAGCGGACTCAGTACACAGTACAGGAGCGGACTCAGTACACATCCTTGAGGGGAGCCGGTGTTGAGTGTGACGGTGGGGGAGAGGTGGGAGCCGAGTCTGACCCTCTGTGTGCGGTCAGACAGGAAGTCCTTAATCCAGGAGCAGATGGAGGTGGAGAGTTTAACCGTTAGAATGTCCGGGATTATCGTGTTGAACGCTGAACTGTAATCCACAAAAAGCATTCTCACGTAGTGCCCCCGGTGGTCCAGGTGACTCAGTGCAGTGTGAAGCGCTGTGGCGATGGCATCATCAGTAAAAGAAGTTAGAAGGTGAATGCAGTGATGGAATAGCGAACAGACACTGTCTACAGCATTAGCCTACAGCAGTCTGTCCTCCTTGTTGCCCATCAGTCGCAGTTTGAAGAGACGTTTTGCATTTCAGGGTCGTGGCGTCTGAGCAGAATCAAAAGCTAAATGATCAGTCTGTCGTTGGAGACGCCAAACGCTGTCCTGTACACATAGTACACAAGCCAAAACACACTCCACAATGCCCGTCTGAAACAACAGAAATCTGTCCTCACAAATTTGAACCTCCTGTTTGACATTATAAGCAACAAATCAAACTGACTGCTGGCTTCAGTATCAGAGACGGCAAACGGCGTCTCGTCTTCCTTCAGTCTGGCATTCTGTGACCTCGTCACTAGGTGCAGACGGAACGAGAGCAAGCAGGCTTTTTAGTGACAAAGACCTCCCTGGAGAAATGTCTGAGACATATGTAGGACAGAGGACAGATTAAAAATAGAGACGGTAAAAAGAATCCACAGCCGAGACGTGTGACAACATTTACAAGACTGCCGCTCTCTGATGCTGAGCTACGCGATTCCTTCTGCATGCGAGCAGACGTGAGCTGTTCCTCCTTGACGAGGGAGAAGGGGAGGGAGAGGAGTGAGGGAGGAGAGGAAGGACGAGGATGGGAGGAGAGGAGGGAGGAAGGAAGGAGGGAGGGAGGGAGAGGAGGGAGGGAGGAGAGGAAGGACGAGGATGGGAGGAGAGGAGGGAGGAAGGAAGGAGGGAGGGAGGGAGAGGAGGGAGGGAGGAGAGGAAGGACAAGGATGGGAGGAGAGGAAGGAGGAAGGAAGGAGGGAGGGAGAGGAGGAGGGAGAGGAAGGACGAGGATGGGAGGAGAGGAGGGAGGAAGGAAGGAGGGAGGGAGAGGAGTGATGGAGGAGAGGAAGGACGAGGATGGGAGGAAAGGAGGGAGGAAGGAAGGAGGGAGGGAGAGGAGGGAGGGAGGGAGGAGAGGAAGGACGTGGATGGGAGGAGAGGAGGGAGGAAGGTCACATTCCATAAACATTGATCAATAATCAACCGAGATATTGAGGAACACATTTTGAAGCTCCAATGTTAACAGAAATTTCAAACTGATCCAGAATCCAGAATCTCTTCTGGATCATCACCAGAATGTAATCAATCATTTCTGGTAACATCCCAAACGTTTCCTGAATTTCATCCAGATCCATCCAGACAAGGTGATTACATGCCCCGCCCCGCCTGGGAGGGGGGTAAACATTGTCAGGTGTTTGTCCTCAGGAGCATCTTGGCATTCAATCAGTCCTCCCTGTTGTCATCATTACCTCGGGGGCAGGGCGGGGCTTATGTAATAATGTAATAATCCAAAGTGCACTTGTCTCTTTGGCGAGACAAGACCAGAAGGTTCATATTTCAGGACGTGACCAGAAGCAGAGGTTGCGTGTCGCCGGCGACTGATAACACTTCAGGCATGATGAAGATCTGGAAGGAGTCCTTTGCTGCCGGTGAGAAATTCTAAAATAGCCTTTCTCTAAAGCTGTTATCAGAAACACAGAGCTCTGTGCCAGTCGTGTCCAGTGTAGGACAACCGTCACCATAACAACAGGAAATAAAGCCCTTCGACAGTTTAAATGGAGTCATGAATCTCAGGGGGGTTGATCCATATGTAGAGATTTAAATGAGTGTTAATAAAATGGTGAACTTGCAAGGAGGCCTCCTTTGTCAAAGACATTAGACTGCCAGCTTCTTTACGGTTCTCCGGGAGGAAGCATTGGATTGTTCCGTAGAGAGGACAAAAGCAGCCCCTGTGTCCTACCTGAGACGACCTGTCCCTCCAGCTTGATGATGGACCAGTCCCATGGACGTCTTACGTGATCCAGCCAGCACGATGAGCTTCCACATATAGAAACTAGAAAACGACAATCAGAGATTGCAGACCCCGCCTCCAATAGACTATTGGATCTTGTGAGACAGTAAACAGGGCTTCCGGATCAGAGGGGCCAAACCTGCTCTAGCTTGCTGCTCCGGAACGTACTACAAGACTCCTTCTGGACTCTTTTTCCCATCATGCCATTCGTGTCCCTCCCTCTTAAAGTGGCAGTTTACAGCACAGGCACAATTCCAGATGTAAAAATAATTCTAGAATCTGGATCCAGATCCGGATCAACGCCATTCTCGGGGAGGACCGAGCCACGGACAGAACCTTGCTTGTGTAAAAATTTCAAGTCGATTGGGTTACTAGTTTTTGAGTTATGCGCGCGGACAGACAAACAAACAGACAGACAGACAGACAGACAGAAAAACGGACCCAATTGCAATACCCTCGCCTCCTCTTCGGCGAGGGTAATAAAGGCTTTCTATTCTATTCTATTCTATTCTTTTAAATAAAGAAAGCTTTATTCAGTCATCCGAATAAAGAAAGCTTTATTTAAAAGAAGTTACTTTTTTAGATCGGACAGACTCCTCCTCGGTTCGCAGCCGCATGTGAAGCGGCCGGGATGAGAATCAGCACCTCTAAATCCGAGGCCATGGTTCTCAGCCGGAAAAGGGTGGAGTGCACCCTCCAGGTCGGGGAGGAGATGCTGCCCCAAGTGGAGGAGTTCAAGTACCTCGGGGTCTTGTTCACGAGTGAGGGAAGGATGGAGCGGGAGATCGACAGACGGATCGGTGCAGCGTCTGCAGTGATGCGGACTCTGCACAGATCCGTCATGGTGAAGAGAGAGCTGAGCCGAAAGGAGAAGCGCTCGATTTACCGGTCGATCTTCGTTCCTACCCTCACCTATGGTCACGAGCTTTGGGTAGTGACCAAAAGAACGAGATCCCGGATTTCAAGTCAATTGGGTTACTAGTTTTTGAGTTATGCGCTCGGACAGACAAACAAACAAACAAAGAGACAAACAGACAAACAAACGGACCCAATTGCAATACCCTCGCCTCCCCTTCGGCGAGGGTAATGAATGCAGCAAACGAGTACTGCTGACTTGTTTTCGACACTGAATCACCAAGTCACAACGACGCAGCCGGTTTGGTGCAACGTGACACATCCCGATTCAGAGTCCCGCTTTGTACCCACAAAAAATGTGATGAGATTCTATCTGGAAAACACTTGCAGCCTGTCAGCACTGAACATCTCGAAAACAAAATCAGTTATCATGGGATTGAGTCATATACTGTCTTCCGTACCAACACTGAGTTTGAGCTTGTCTGGGGAACCAATTGAACAGGTGAAATATTACTGGAACAATGATTGATAGCCAGCTGTCATGGGCGGAACACATTGGTACCATAGTGAAGAAGATGGGTAGCGGTATCTCCATGGTGAGATGTCTCTTATGTCCCTCCACACATTGTGAGACAGGTGGCTAAATGTTTAACCTGGATTATTGTGCACCTGCATGGTCCAAAGGTCCAACGGTCTTGCACTGTCCCACTGTTAGTGCGCACCGTCGACTCTCATGGTTAACGGGTGAGAATAGGCTGGTCTTCAACACGGCTAGATTCTTCTGGAACACCGTCTTCTCGTCTCAACCTGTTTTCCTATACGAACAAATTAACAGATGCAGTCAGCTTTATTCTCATTTGACTGGCTCAGCTGATGATGGCCAGATTATTCTACCACGTCCAAAGACAAATGCTTTAAAGAGGACAGTTGTTTATCGTGCTATCGAGCTTTGGAATAATTGCCCACTGAACATACGTGAATTGAATAGCAAAGTCTCTTTTAAGTACCACCTAAGGATGCACTATTTAAATATGTGAGGAGGGAATAAAAAGACAGAATGCATGAATGTAATAATGAAATACGAGCCATGAATGTAATAACTTCTCTGAACAATGTCTGATGATGTTTATAATGTTTTACTGCTTTTAGATTATCGCTGTTAAGTGAATTGTGGTTGCTTGTATCTTGTGTTTTGTGTTGTCTTTCTGTCTGGACCCCAGGAAGACTAGCTCGTCACTTCGGTGGCAGCTAATGGGGATCCTTTTAAGGAATATACATGACCTACAAGGTGAACGCAGGCCAAAGGGTTACCCCACAGGACATCCACAGTCATGACGGTACAGGTGTGCGAGAAGGTTTATGGGCGTTTTCTGCAGCCGAGTCGTAACCGTTACCTTCAAAGCCCTTGTTGAGCAGATATGAGCCAGTCACGGCTCATTATATCCTACAACATCAGTCAAGCCTGAACTGTGCTGTGTAGAAGTAGACAACGTGTGCTTCTTCAGCTGTTTTAATGGACCTCCTGCAAACTGCATAATGTGCAGCCAGGCATGAAGGCGGCGCTCCATAAAGTCCAGCGGACGGGCAGAATGCTCGTTGGGTGAAAGAAGACAAACTGCAAGTCCTCAATCAATACAGCTGGCATCAACATGCTGTAGCGGCCTCCTGTTAACTAACAGTCCCTGCTGTGTGTGTGTGTGTGTGTGTGTGTGTGTGTAGGTGTGTGTGTGTGTGTGTGTTCAGCCAAAGTAGAGAGCGGAGTAGGATTTACACTCAAAACATTGATTTTGCTTTTGCTCCTTCCTCATGTCTCCAGCCAGTATAATTGGCTCGACCATAATGACCCGCCGAGGCGGACGACAACATCAAAATGAAGCTGCCGCCCGTAAACATCACCACAGCATCACTCCGGGGCTTGTCGACCAAAAACCGAGGAGCCACGGGGAACCGAGTTCTTCCTCCCGTGTTGTGGAAAGAATGGATTTTTTTTTTCGGAACCAATTTATTCCGTTTACGTGTTGGAAACTATTCTGTGCTCATCTCACACTCTTCCTCGGGAAATCAGAAGCAATGGTCTGCGAGCCAATGAGAGATTCTCTTCTGCTAACCTGATAACATGTTCCAGTGCAAAACGTACGACTCCGAGAAATACCGTCCACAGGCGGCTCTAGTGAGAGGCTAGCGGGGGGGGGCTAGGCCTCGCTTGGCTCTAACAGCTTCTGGAAACACACTCTGCATGTACAGCCAATCAGTCATCATTCCCGATGCCAAGTTAAGATGTCTCTTTGTAAGAGTCAATGACAGAAAGTTAGATATTGATACCATATGTATTGGACATAAAATAGATTACATTTCATGTTCGGGGGTACACAGTTTTTTTTTTAAATAGCAAACAGGTGCTGCAGGACAGCGTCCCTCATTTCTGTCTCAAACAGATGCTGCAGGACAGCGTCCCTCATTTGTCTCAAACAGATGCTGCAGGACAGCGTCCCTCATTTGTCTCAAACAGATGCTGCAGGACAGCGTCCCTCATTTCTGTCTCAAACAGATGCTGCAGGACAGCGTCCCTCATTTCTGTCTCAAACAGATGCTCAGCACCTCCAAATCCAAAGCCATGGTTCTTGACCAGAAAAAGATGGTCTAATTTAAATGAATTAAAATTCATTCTTAAGAGCACTTTTTATTCAGGCTCCTTGAACAATTTTAAGGATGAAAATGCTCACAATTGATCAAATATTGAAAGCTTCTGATGTCAGTATTGCTATGAACCTTTACGTCCTCCCCGCCTACCCTCTTGGTCTGTTCCCTCGCATTAGCTCGGCTTTCTGTCTGGATTACAGACAACAAGCTTTTTGAGTTAGACTTTCTCTCTCACATTTCACATCAGTTCAAATGAGAAGATGCCAGAGTTCAGCCGACCTCCACTTGCACACCCATTGTTGGATTTCCCCGCTTTAATGTAAATGTACAGACATTACCTCAGTGAGATGGCTGTGGGTCAAGCAGTAATTGTGGCAGTAGAGCTCATAATGCATCCTGGCATCCATTATGAAGCGAGACAGTGATAATTAGATTAGCATTTTAATATCCTTTAAAATGGTTATTAGGGAAAACATCACTGAAAGAGATTTGGTAGTGAAAATACAGTACAGGTGCGAAAGAAGGCAACACCTCCAGCTCCTCCAGAATAAAACCTCAGCTTTCCAGAAGAGCACATTCAGCTGCCGGCATTTCTCCAAATCTCAGAGGCAAACCTGAAATCTGACTGGCGGGCTTTTCTTCGGCTGTAACACCTTGTACCGCTCAGTTAATTTGTTTCCATCTGTCTGAAACCTGGACGTCAAAGTTACAGGTCCTCAAAAGCAATAGAGAGATTACACCGGCAGTCAAGAGGCACACGCAGCACAATCCCATCACATCTGAGAGAAAGACGAACCAGACTTTAAGGACAAGACTCCTCGAAGCCAAGGACTCCAGATCAGGGTTAATCTGGCTCTAGACTCACGTAATCTGAGCCCAGCATTAGAAAACAATCAGAACTAACAGCCAGATAGTTAGAGATGTAGAAAAAGACGTCAGGCAACACTAGCAGTCAGACAATTAGGCTACTTCTGCTCTCCAGTGAAGATACAGCACATGCAGCCAGAACCTTCCGTACATGTTCTTTACTCATTTCCTATTTGGCTGCAGATACAAAGAGTTTACAGATGGCGAGAAACTGCTCAAAATGCAGTAATACCGCCAGAAGTGTAAAGTCATGCTACAAATCAAGCAAAGCATGACAAAGAAAGAGAAAGCGAGACCTCTCTGGACCCTGATCCACTAAATGGCATCGCTGGCCACCGAGGAATGCGCCGCTCATTCAGTTCAAGCTGAGTTGAAGGCCGATCAATGGCCATTTGGCTTTCACAATAAAGGTCTTCACTTCCACATTCAATTGTTGTCTCAATGTATAATGTGCTGTTCATTACAGGGCACACATTCTATATCAAATAGAACCGAATAGAATTTAATGTGCGCATTCTGATTTCAATACTGAAATCGAATGACCGTAAACAAATAACGGCTGAATTGTTTGGTTAATTCTATAGTTTTCTGGCTTCTTGACACTCCAGTGGACGTTTGTGACTTACTGACAGATTTAAGCTCCAGGTTTTAGTGATGGATATTCCGGCTCTTTTCAGAGAGCCGGTTCTTTTGGCTCCTCCAGATTTTTTGTTGTTTTTGGCTAAATTAATTTAATACCAAATCAAGTGCCTTGTGTAACATTAGATACTAATGTAAAAACATACAATATCGAATGTTTATTAAATGTCTTTATTTAAATCCTCTTTGCACTGCTAGCTACAAAAAACATTTTATATAATATAAAACACAAAACCAAACCAAACACATCTCACAGAGAACAAGGTCAAATCTCTGCATGTAAATCTCAAACAACACAACAAGAAAACATAAACTAAAAATGCAAAAGATAAAGCAGCATCAGGTAACAGTTCTACTGTTTTACTAAAGAATGGTTAAAGAAAACCGAGTGGCTCAGCTTGGAGGGGCTGATCCTGTTTCTCCTTTCTGTAATGATCTGTCCTGTTCTGGAGATTCTCTCTGAGGGGACAGATGTTGCCACGATACAGTCTCCGTGTCATTGCGTGTGTGAGACGTGGGTAGACTGAACGCTTGGGGGTCTGCACTTCTTTGGATAAGCGGCTCCTCAAGATACAATCTCACTTTATTTTATTTTGCCTTTGTGACGTCAGCCGCGTTAAAATGTGTCCAGATTTCTACGTTTTCTATCACTCGTTTTTTCTCTTACCCTTTCTAGCGCGTCGTTTGTCTCTAGTCTCAAGTTCTCTCTCTCCCTGCCTCCCTTTCGCTGCATGTGCGTGAACCCTCCCCTCCCCCCGCTCGTTGTGGACACACACATCTTGACCAATCACGTTAGACTTTAACAGAACTTTTTTTGGGGCTCCCAATCGGCTCCCAATGACGGGAACCGGCTCCTGTCGTTCACTTCAAAGAGCCGGTTCTGAGATCGTTCGACCGACACATCACGACCAGGTTTGGTAGAAGATGCTGCAGAACAAGACCAAATCGTGCTCCTTCTCAGGACACTAATGGCATTGTGTATTACTGCTATCTACGGAAGTCTGCTCGGCTAAAAAACAACTCATGTTTGCCTTCTGATGAAGCAGCGATGGTTCAAGGAAGCGATTGAGCTCAACCGTGATGGAAGCTCGCTCTGTCTGAGGAAGCGCGCTCACAACCTAACCTCCAGATCTCCTCTAAAATCGATCAGCTCCCTGCAGCAAACGTCCTTCCTCGTCAAAGCCAGCATTTCACCCTGAAATCAGATCTGCAGGCAGAGAACAAACAGGCAGGAAGGAGAGGACATCACACTAAAGACAGAAACAGCGGTCGACTCTTCCACCACAAACTGTTCCAGGGTCACCACAGGCCAGCCGTAACTCAATTAGACAGCGAAATGGATAGCAGCGTATCTGCTGTCTGACACCTGCAGCTTGTATTGTCACAGTGGGCCTTGAGGCGGGGCTGGGGGGCCTGCACAGGAAGAGAGGACGTCAAAAGGGGCCGGGTGTGGACTGGAATAATGATGGCACGGAGGAAAAGCAGGGGAAAACTCAAATCCAGGTTAGAGAGAGACAGAACGGAATATAAAGACAATCACCTCATTGGTTTCACAATGTTCCCCTCAAAAAGAAAAATGTAACTTTACACACCAAATGTATCAATTCTATTCAAATACAACAGAATCTGATTTGCTGCACAGCTGAAGAGGCTAAATCTGAGACTGAATGGGCAGCTGGAGAGGCATGAGTCATCATCGTCATCATCGTCATCATCATCATCATCATGGAACTGTGACTTATATGTGCAGGGCTAATTGAGAACTAGCTCTGTTCTCCAAATTTATCCTGATTAAAAAAATAAGGGAACAGCTATTCTGATTGAACTTCAAATAGTTCCCTTGACCCGGTGCAGCAATAATACTATGTACTAGTGCAGCAATAATACTATGTACTAGTGCAGCAATGATACCATATCCTAGTGCAGCAATAATACTATGTACTAGTGCAGCAATAATACTATGTACTAGTGCAGCAATAATACTATGTACTAGTGCAGCAATTATACTATGTCCTATTGCAGCAATAATACTATGTACTAGTGCAGCAATAATACTATGTACTAGTGCAGCAATAATACTATGTACTAGTGCAGCAATTATACTATGTCCTATTGCAGCAATAATACTATGTACTAGTGCAGCAATAATACTATGTACTAGTGCAGCAATAATACTATGTACTAGTGCAGCAATAATACTATGTACTAGTGCAGCAATTATACTATGTCCTATTGCAGCAATAATACTATGTACTAGTGCAGCAATAATACTATGTACTAGTGCAGCAATAATACTATGTACTAGTGCAGCAATTATACTATGTCCTATTGCAGCAATAATACTATGTACTAGTGCAGCAATAATACTATGTCCTATTGCAGCAATAATACTATGTCCTATTGCAGCAATAATACTATGTCCTAGTGCAGCAATAATACTATGTCCTAGTGCAGCAATAATACTATGTCATAGTGCAGCAATAATACTATGTCCTATTGCAGCAATAATACTATGTCCTAGTGCAGCAATAATACTATGTCTTAGTGCAGCAATAATACTATGTCCTAGTGCAGCAATAATACTATGTCTTAGTGCAGCAATAATACTATGTCCTAGTGCAGCAATAATACTATGTACTATTGCAGCAATAATACTATGTCCTAGTGCAGCAATAATACTCTGTCCTAGTGCAGCAATAATACTATGTCCTAGTGCACCAATAATACTATGTACTAGTGCACCAATAATACTATGTACTAGTGCACCAATAATACTATGTACTAGTGCACCAATAATACTATGTACTAGTGCACCAATAATACTATGTTATAGTGCAGCAATAATACTATGTACTAGTGCAGCAATAATACTATGTACTAGTGCACCAATAATACTATGTACTAGTGCACCAATAATACTATGTACTAGTGCAGCAATAATACTATGTACTAGTGCACCAATAATACTCTGTACTAGTGCAGCAATAATACTATGTACTAGTGCACCAATAATACTATGTCCTAGTGCAGCAATAATACTATGTACTAGTGCACCAATAATACTATGTCCTAGTGCAGCAATAATACTATGTCCTAGTGCACCAATAATACTATGTACTAGTGCACCAATAATACTATGTTATAGTGCAGCAATAATACTATGTACTAGTGCAGCAATAATACTATGTACTAGTGCACCAATAATACTATGTCCTAGTGCAGCAATAATACTATGTACTAGTGCAGCAAATATACAATATCCTAGTGCAGCAATAATACTATGTCCTAGTGCACCAATAATACTATGTCATAGTGCAGCAATAATACTATGTACTAGTGCAGCAATAATACTATGTCCTAGTGCAGCAATAATACTATGTCATAGTGCAGCAATAATACTATGTCATAGTGCAGCAATAATACTATGTCCTAGTGCAGCAATAATACTATGTACTAGTGCAGCAATAATAATATGTACTAGTGCAGCAATAATACTATGTACTAGTGCAGCAATAATACTATGTCATAGTACAGCAATAATACAGCCCACTTAGGTTCTATTCAAGGTTTCTCTCTGTTGAAGAGAAGATTTCCCTTGCCTCCATCAAGTGCTTGCTCACAAGTTGGGTTCTATAAGAGTAACTCTTTTCCTGCTCTACCTGGAAAGTGCCTTGAAATTATGTTTTGTTATGATCTGGTGATTTACAAATAAAACTGAATTAAATTGAACTAAATAAATAATTAGACAACTTAATCAGAAAATGTAAAATAAAAAAGCCTATAAATGTAATAATTAGACAAATAACAATAGGTTTGAAAAGAGCTTTTATTATTAATTTCTTCACTGCCGTAACATCAGTTGTTATTGACGTCAATTTGTTTTTCGGAGGGGGGCAGCGAGGAGGCGGGCTCACAGCGCTTCTACACTACTCTTGTGACAAACTATTCCCCCGTAGGTGGCGGCAGTGCTGTTTTTGGATGACAATAGCAGATCTTCGGAGGTCAGTTCAGATGGTCGTGAGAAGTTGATCAGACCGAGGTTAAGCCACGCCCCCTTCACGACAACCCCTCGAGCAGAGACAGCTGCTCTGGAGCTCACAATGGCTGCAACAACAGAAAATAAAAACTTGTGTTTTTTATCAAATGTAGAAATTGAACAGAGTTAAATATTTCTACTAATAATAATGCGTTGGTCTTATATAGTGCTTTTCTGGACACTCAAAGACGCTTTACATTGTGCATTATTCATTCACTCCATACTTGGTGGTGGGGAAGCTGCCAATCTGCGCCATCGGCCCTCCTGACCACCACCGACATTTCCTCGTTCAATACAGTCACACAGGAAATGTGGGTGAAGTGCCTTGCCCAACGACAGTGTGCACATGTGCCGGAGCCGGGAATCTAACCAACAACCTCTCGATATAGGACAAGCCGCTCAACCACCGTCGCCCCATTGGCATTTCTGATTCGACATCCAAAGTCAGAGTGAGACATGGCAATATTTGTATCATCCGCAAATAAAATGGGCAGAGAAGATCCAGGCATTGTAGCAAAATCATTAATAACTAGAAAGACAATCAGAGATTGCAGACCCCGCCTCCAATAGACTATTGGATCTTGTGAGACAGTAAACAGGGCTTCCGGATCAGAGGGGCCAAACCTGCTCTAGCTTGCTGCTCCGGAACGTACTACAAGACTCCTTCTGGACTCTTTTTCCCATCATGCCATTCGTGTCCCTCCCTCTTAAAGTGGCAGTTTACAGCACAGGCACAATTCCAGATGTAAAAATAATTCTAGAATCTGGATCCAGATCCGGATCAACGCCATTCTCGGGGAGGACCGAGCCACGGACAGAACCTTGCTTGTGTAAAAATTTCAAGTCGATTGGGTTACTAGTTTTTGAGTTATGCGCTCGGACAGACAAACAAACAGACAGACAAACATACAAACATACAAACGCACACAATTGCAATGCCCTCGCCTCCTCTTCGGCGAGGGTAAAAATTAGAAACAGAAGGGGCCCAAGAATCGACCCTTGAGGCACACCACAGTATAGTTTTGCTTTTTTAGATACATGACCATTAATACAAACATATTGTTCTCTGTTACCAAGGTAATCACCAAACCATCTGATCACAATATCTTGCAGACCGTATCGATGGAGCTTTAACAGAAGAATATCATGGTCAACTGTGTCAAATGCTTTTGAGAGATCCAAGAAAATACCAATAGCAAACATATTTTTATCCAGAGCAGTAGAAATTGTATCTAAAAGAGCCATATATGTTGAAAGCGTTTTGCGAAAGCCATATTGATATTTGTACAGAATGTTATTATCATTAAGGTGTTTAATAACTCTTCTATATACTAACTTTTCCAGGACTTTGGAGAAACACGGTAAGATAGAAATCGGTCTATAATTGTTAAAAACATTCACCTTCTTTAAAGAGCGGTAAGACCTTTGCCACTTTAAGATCACTAGGGACTACCAGAGTGCTTACTGACACAGTAAAAACATGTGTTAAAGGTTTGCTAATGGAGGGAACTACTTCCTTTAGCAGCTTAGCCTTGATTTCGTGGTGACCTGCTGCTGAATTTGTGAGATTTACAATAGTGTTGATCAGTTCTTTAACTGTGGGAGGTTCAAAGTTTTGCAGGACAAGGAAGAGACCAATTCAAAATTCTGTTAAAAATACACAACTCTGATTCACTTTTACTTTTCATGGTTGGTGTTTAAAGACACAAAGAACAATCTCGAACCTTTTGGTGCTGATCCAGATCACTATGTGGACGGTGTAGATGCAGTTAGGAGGGGAACGAGCTGCTTGGGGGAGGTCTGTACTTTTCTTGTTAATATTATTGTTAATAAAATAATATCATCCATTACTGGCAGCAAAGTAAGAATTCCATTGTACATGGAACTTGTTTCCCTTCTGTGCAGATGACAATCAGCACTTTGAATCCTGGAATCCTACCACTGGCGGTGTGGGGATCTCTGCTCTGAAACAGCTGGCAGTGAATGAGTTAACAGTATGGTTTCGTGTCCAGTATTCTTCATTAGTCAATGACGTAGATGGGGCCGGTGTCATGGCGACACTGATGTTGATGCTGGTTGTCAGCCAGAGAGAGGACGAGGGAAAGGCTGCTGAATTCCAGACTAGTTATTTCACCTGATCTCAATCTTGTGGTTCTAAAGGAACGAGAGGTTGAACACGTCCAACAATGGCCTCTTATTTTAGTGAGGCGACATCAGAAAACCTTTTTGATCTCTCCTCTGCCGGCGAATCTAATCAGCTCGGGTTTGACTCAAAGCCATGCGACCTTCCAGTTAGAAACTAATAAAGAATCTTTTCCAGACAGCAACTGACCCTGGAAAAAGCACTGGTTTATTTTTTCTTTTATTTCTTTCATCCCCAACTACAAATTGAGCACGAAAAATCTGATTTAGCCGTGGGCATTTGCCATCGATTGTCTGGCCTGCTAGACATTTCAGTCAAGTGCTTGTCAAAGAAACAGCAAAATGCAGAAAAACTGTGCTGAGATATATATATATATATATATATATATATATATATATAACAGCCGTTATATATATTTAACATGTTGTTAAATATATATATATAACAGCCATATGTAGCTGGCTGCATATGGAGCTCTCCAGTGCTGATCCTGATCCATATGTAGCTTCACTGTCCCCCCTGGGACCTTCTCATGTACACACATGTGCTCTGTTTTACTCCTGCTCACCTTCATTCCTCTCTTTTCTAGAGCAGACCTCCACTTCTCTAGATTCTCCTCTACCTGCTCTCACTGCAGATCACAGTGTCATCTGCAAACATCATATTCCAAGTATCTTCCTGTCTCACCTCATCTGTTAGTGACTTTCTTCTTCTCCCACCGTAGATTGTTTACAACCGCTCTTCTTCTGCTAATCCTCCCTGCGCACACTCTGACAATCAGGGCGCCACTGCCAACTACTGGAGTGGATGTGCAATTACACTTTACTCTCGTAAGGCAAAAAAACATTTTCTCCGCGGTCACAGGCGCCCCCCCTGACATCGCACCGCGCCCCCCTAGGGGGGCGCGCCCCACCATTTGAGAACCACTGTGTTAGTCTATCCATCACCATGGCAAATAAAAAGGGCTCAGAGCTGATCCCTGGTGCATCCCACCTCTTTTTTTTTTTTTTTTTAACTTTTATTTATCAAATGCAAGTCGGACATAAAGTGCAAACGTACAGTTACATTTTTTCTTTTTTAAACAAACAACCAAATGAACACCCACCCACCCCCCAATATAGTAGACTAGAGATAAACAAGTATGAACAATACTCGTACACGTGATAATAATAACAGTGGTAATCTCAAAAGCAAACAAACAAGGATAAAAAACAAAAACAAAAAACAGAATAAATAAATAAATAAAATAAAAATAAAAAAACAACAACAACAACAACAAAAAAAATACATTATACATACATTCACACAAGTGTCAGTATCTGATTATGTAAACAAGACGACTCCTAATAGCTGCCTACTCCTTGGTCAGTCAAGCAGATTTGTTGTGCCACAGTGTCTGAATAATTCTTGAAAGAGGGGCAGTTATCTGCCACTGGCAGACTAGCACAGGAGGGCAGGTTCAGACAAGACCACATACAAGGGCCCTACAGAGAAACCTCCCCAGCCGGCAACCCATCCAGATAATTGAGTAGAGGTCTCCAATGAGCATAGAATCTATCAGATGAACCTCTAAGCGAGAATTTAATCTTCTCCAGTTTCAGAAGGCCTAAGATATCATGGCGCCAGACTTTGATTAATGGTGGTTGGGAGGACTTCCATAATAAAAGAATTCTCTTACGAGCAACAAGCGAGGAAAAGGCAATAATGTGTCTCTGGATCGCTGTGATCTGGAGGTCATCCGGGCGCAAGCCGAAGATGGCGATATGCGGAGTTGGAATTATATTAATGCCTAATATATCTGAAATTGTTTTGAAGAATCTTTGCCAGAACCCAGACAGCTTGGGACATGTCCAGAACATATGGGTGATGTTACAAGGGGTCTGCGAGCACCTACTTCACTTCTCATCAAATTTGTCCGGAAAGAGTCTCGACAGTTTTTCCTTGCTATAGTGTAGCCTATGTACGACCTTAAATTGTATTAATGAGAGTCAGGCGCAACTGGATGATGAGTTAACAGCCCCCAAAGTTCGCTCCCAGAAGGCCTCTGAGAAGCACAGCTGAAGTTCCGATTCCCAGTTCATCCGGGTCTTGCTCAAAATCGGTCCACTGGATGAGGACAGTAAATTATAAAAATAAGAGGCATGCCCCCTTGACAAGGTCCCAGCCCTAAGGGCCACGTCCATTCCGCTCGGTGATGGTGTCAGCAGAAATGATGCAGTGTGCGTTCTCACAAAATCTCGCAACTGAAAATACCGGAAAAAGTCTGATTTGTGTAGATTAAAAGTAGAAATTAATTGGCCAAATCTTGCAAACACCCCGTCTATGTACAAGTCTCCCAGACTACGTATCCCTTTTTTTTCCAAGGTGGAGAATCTTAAATCAAGATTTGCAGGAGTAAACAGGTGATTATTGCAAATAGGAGTTGCCAGCGGAAGAGAAACCCATCCGAAATGGCGTCTTATCTGTGTCCAAATTTTTAATGTTCCAACAACGATTGGATTAGCGGTAAATTTTGATGGGGAAAGGGGCAGGATACTACAAGTCAAAGCTAGTAGCGACGAGGAGCAGGAGATTGATTCGCTCCGGCACCAGCTGGATTGAGGGCAAGTAAACCAACATAGAATTTTCTGCATGTTGGCTGCCCAGTAGTAACCGATTAGATTGGGCAGACCCAGTCCCCCAGTCGATCTGTCCCCACAAAGCAATATACGGGCCGCCCTTGGCCGTTTCCCCACCCAGATGAACGATGAAATCATGCCATTTATAGTTGCAAAAAATGACTTGGGAAGGAAAATGGGTAGGCATTGGAAAACATACAGGTATCTCGGCAACACATTCATTTTTATAGTTTGTATCCTACCAGCCAAGGATAATGGCAGGTAATGCCATCTTTGTAGATCAGATTTAACCTTTAATGTTAATAAAGTAAGATTATGCTCTCGCATGGTTCGCAAAGATCGTGTAATTGTAATGCCAAGATATTTAAATCCCGTATTGGCCATTTCAAAGGGTATGGTCGAGGTCGGTAAGTCTATGGTTAACTGGTTGATTGGGAAGTATTCACTTTTGGAGAAATTAAGTTTATAGCCAGATATACAGCCAAAAGCATCTAATAAAGTTAGGATGCGTGGGATACTTGACAAAGGATCACTTACATAGAGGAGCAAGTCGTCCGCATACAGCGAAACCTTGTGTTTTATGCCCCATCTTTCAATCCCCCCAAATCCCTGCTCCATTTTCAACGCGGCTGAAAGTGGCTCTATCGCCAGAGCAAACAGCAACGAAGAAAGCGGGCATCCTTGTCGTGTTCCCCGGAATAATCGGAATGGAGCGGAATGTTGGTTATTTGTACAGACTGAAGCAAAGGGAGAGGAGTAGAGTAAACTGACCCATGAAATGAAATTTGGATTAAAGCCGAACTGTCTCAGAGAAAAGAGGAGATACGCCCACTCCACCCTATCAAAGGCCTTCTCTGCGTCAAGCAATATTATGGCTTCTGGGACATTAGAAGATGTGGAGAGGATGACGTTAAGAAGCCTTCTTATATTAGAATATGAGTGTCTTCCTTTTATAAGTCCCGTCTGATCTTCTGAAATAACCTGGGGCATAGTAGATTCTAAGCGTCAAGCCAAAATCTTTGCAAGTATTTTAACATCTACTGGGAGGAGTGATATTGGTCGGTAGGATGCACAGCTCAGTGGATCTTTACCCTTCTTATATATTAGGGAGATGGAAGCCTGCGTAAGCGTAGATGGTAAGGTGCCCTGTTTGAATGAGTGGTTAAACATTTCGAGTAGTAGGGGAGCTAACTGGTCTGAGAATTTCTTATAAAATTCATCTGGGTAACCGTCAGGCCCTGGAGATTTACCACTGTTCATTAATTGTATTGCCCCTTTAATTTCAGAAAGTGTGATAATGGCATCCAATCTTTGGTTATCCTCCGCTGGGACTTTAGGCAGATCCAATTTTTCAAAAAATGTATTTAAATTAGTTTCATCTGTCACGGACTCTGTGGCATATACTATGGAGAAGAATGATCTGAACGTATCATTTATTTTGTCCGGGTCAGAAGTTAATAAGCCTGATTCATCTGTTATTTGAGTAATTTGGTTTGATGCTGGTTTGCCTTCAACTGCTGAGCCATCCCACCTCTACACTAAACTCCCCTGTTACTCCTACTGCACACTTCACTGGTGTCATACACATCCTGAACTACTCTGATGTACTTCTCTGCCACTCCAGACCTCCTCATGCAGTACCACAGTACCTCATGCAGTACCACAGTTCCTCTCTGGACACCCTGTCCTAGGCTTTCTCTAGATCTACAAAGACACAATGCAGCTCCTGCATTGGAGCGTACCCACTAACAATACTCAACATGACACACCCAATATCCAGCTTCAAAGTCTGTTTGCAATAAAAGGAATGTTTTTATTTATTCAATTATTAGTCTCTATTGATTGCAATTCCCACCCTTCCTCTAAATTGCGATGCTAAATAAGGGGGTTAATATAAAATGTGCGTGAGCATGAATTTAATGTCAATCTTTTTTCTTGAGTCTGGAAAGCATTTAATTAATTTTACAGTTGGAATCAGTCTCAGGACTAAGAAAACAATGAAAGGGCAAATAATGTCTCCTTCGGACAACAGGCCGGAGTAGACGTGTATGAAGCTGCACCAACAGGTCGGAGTACACATGTGTGTAGCTGCACCAACAGGCCGGAGTACACGTGTGTGTAGCTGCACCAACAGGCCGGAGTACACGTGTGTGTAGCTGCACCAACAGGCCAGAGTACACGTGTGTGTAGCTGCACCAACAGGCCGGAGTACACGTGTGTGTAGCTGCACCAACAGGCCGGAGTACACGTGTGTGTAGCTGCACCAACAGGCCGGAGTACACGTGTGTGTAGCTGCACCAACAGGCCGGAGTACACGTGTGTGTAGCTGCACCAACAGGCCGGAGTACACGTGTGTGTAGCTGCACCAACAGGCCGGAGTACACGTGTGTGTAGCTACACCAACAGGCCGGAGTACACGTGTGTGTAGCTGCACCAACAGGCCGGAGTACACGTGTGTGTAGCTGCACCAACAGGCCGGAGTAGACGTGTGTGTACCTGCACCAACAGGCCGGAGTACACGTGTGTGTACCTGCACCAACAGGCCGGAGTACACGTGTGTGTAGCTGCACCAACAAGTCCCAGAAGCACCGGCTCAGACCAGCTCAGTGTGAGGCTCCAATCCCCACCGCCGCTTACAGACATGTTTAATTCAAAAGACACATGCTTTATTTATTTGCTGTCTCCCCTCTGAAGTGTCTTCATATTTCTTTTTTTTTTACATTTTACCCGACTGACCTTCATCCATATCCTGCCTCGCTTCATCTCCCTCGCTCTCTCCAGCAGACACAGAAGTGTGCACACGCTCTTTTCTCTGCCATTTCCCTCCTCCTAATATTGTCCTTCCTCCTTAAGTAGAGATTGTTGTTTAAAAGTGATGAAGCCTGACTGAGATGTCTTGGGAAATCAAAGCTGCTGCCTGTATAACACACACACACACACACACACACACACACACACAGACACGATGCGAAATGCAAAACCATAGCAGACATTCAGAGATGTGAAGCACAGATTTTGATTGGGACAGAAAAGGAAAATCGCAGTTCAAGAGAGCGAATCTGACAAAAGCCTGGGAAAACGGGAAAAAGATCACACACACACACACACACAGACACACCTGCATGCTAACTTTTAAAGACTGGCGACACAACGAGGAGTTAACGTACACAGATACAAACACACTGGTGAAGGAGTGAGCAGCGTGCAGCGATCCTGCAGTCAGAAGCCTGAGAGAGACTTTGTTAGAGCCGCCGTATTTCTGACTGCAACTCTGTTCCATTGAGCATTAGCTAAAGGGGGGGGGGGGTAGGTCCTGCTCACAAATGTCCTGTAATGCATTGCCTCTTTTTTCAAGTTGTTTATTCCAGAATGTGACATTTGTCTCTCGGTTTGACCAGCAGCAGCCGTTAACAGTGCCTGGAGACCAAACTCAGGGACACGTCGACATGCAGGTGAGCTAAACTGGGGGTAAGTGGACAAAGACTGGGGGTAACTGGAGAAAGACTGAGGGTAACTGGGCAAACACTGGGGGTAACTGGACAAACACTGGGGGTAACTGGGCAAACACTGGGGGTAAGTGGACAAACACTGGGGGTAACTGGGCAAACACTGGGGGTAACTGGGCAAACACTGGGGGTAAGTGGACAAACACTGGGGGTACCTGGACAAAGACTGGGGGTAAGTGGACAAACACTGGGGGTAACTGGGCAAACACTGGGGGTAACTGGACAAACACTGGGAGTAGCTGGGCAAACACTGGGGGTAAGTGGACAAACACTGGGGGTAACTGGACAAACACTGGGGGTAATTGGGCAAACACTGGGGGTAAGCGGGCAAACACTGGGGGTAACTGGAGAAAGACTGGGGGTAACTGGGCAAACACTGGGGGTAACTGGACAAACACTGGGGGTAACTGGACAAACACTGGGGGTAATTGGACAAACACTGGGGGTAACTGGGAAAACACTGGGGGTAAGTGGACAAACACTGGGGGTAACTGGGCAAACACTGGGGGTAACTGGGCAAACACTGGGGGTAAGTGGACAAACACTGGGGGTAACTGGACAAACACTGGGGGTAATTGGGCAAACACTGGGGGTAACTGGACAAACACTGGGAGTAACTGGGCAAACACTGGGGGTAATTGGGCAAACACTGGGGGTAACTGGGCAAACACTGGGGGTAAGTGGACAAACACTGGGGCTAACTGGGCAAACACTGGGGGTAAGTGGACAAACACTGGGGCTAACTGGGCAAACACTGGGGGTAAGTGGACAAACACTGGGGGTAACTGGGCAAACACTGGGGGTAACTGGGCAAACACTGGGGGTAAGTGGACAAACACTGGGGGTAACTGGACAAACACTGGGAGTAACTGGGCAAAGACTGGGGGTAATTGGGCAAACACTGGGGGTAAGTGGACAAACACTGGGGGTAACTGGGCAAACACTGGGGGTAAGTGGACAAACACTGGGGGTAACTGGGCAAACACTGGGGGTAAGTGGACAAACACTGGGGGTAATTGGGCAAACACTGGGGGTAAGTGGGCAAACACTGGGGGTAATTGGGCAAACACTGGGGGTAAGTGGGCAAACACTGGGGGTAACTGGACAAACACTGGGAGTAACTGGGCAAAAACTGGGGGTAATTGGGCAAACACTGGGGGTAAGTGGACAAACACTGGGGGTAACTGGGCAAACACTGGGGGTAAGTGGACAAACACTGGGGGTACCTGGACAAAGACTGGGGGTAAGTGGACAAACACTGGGGGTAACTGGGCAAACACTGGGGGTAACTGGGCAAACACTGGGGGTAACTGGACAAACACTGGGAGTAACTGGGCAAACACTGGGGGTAAGTGGACAAACACTGGGGGTAAGTGGACAAACACTGGGGGTAATTGGGCAAACACTGGGGGTAAGTGGGCAAACACTGGGGGTAATTGGGCAAACACTGGGGGTAAGTGGGCAAACACTGGGGGTAACTGGGCAAACACTGGGGGTAAGTGGACAAACACTGGGGGTACCTGGACAAAGACTGGGGGTAAGTGGACAAACACTGGGGGTAACTGGGCAAACACTGGGGGTAACTGGGCAAACACTGGGGGTAAGTGGGCAAACACTGGGGGTAAGTGGACAAACACTGGGGGTAACTGGACAAACACTGGGGGTAAGTGGACAAACACTGGGGGTAACTGGACCAACACTGGGGGTAACTGGACAAACACTGGGGGTAACTGGGCAAACACTGGGGGTAACTGGGCAAACACTGGGGGTAAGTGGACAAACACTGGGGGTAAGTGGACAAACACTGGGGGTAACTGGGCAAACACTGGGGGTAAGTGGACAAACACTGGGGGTAAGTGGACAAACACTGGGGGTAAGTGGACAAACACTGGGGGTAATTGGGCAAACACTGGGGGTAAGTGGGCAAACACTGGGGGTAATTGGGCAAACACTGGGGGTAAGTGGGCAAACACTGGGGGTAACTGGGCAAACACTGGGGGTAAGTGGACAAACACTGGGGGTACCTGGACAAAGACTGGGGGTAAGTGGACAAACACTGGGGGTAACTGGGCAAACACTGGGGGTAACTGGGCAAACACTGGGGGTAAGTGGACAAACACTGGGGGTAACTGGACAAACACTGCGGGTAAGTGGACAAACACTGGGGGTAACTGGACCAACACTGGGGGTAACTGGACAAACACTGGGGGTAACTGGGCAAACACTGGGGGTAACTGGGCAAACACTGGGGGTAAGTGGACAAACACTGGGGGTAAGTGGACAAACACTGGGGGTAACTGGGCAAACACTGGGGGTAAGTGGACAAACACTGGGGGTAAGTGGACAAACACTGGGGGTAACTGGACAAACACTGGGGGTAAGTGGACAAACACTGGGGGTACCTGGACAAACACTGGGGGTAACTGGGTAAACACTGGGGGTAACTGGGCAAACACTGGGGGTAACTGGGCAAACACTGGGGGTAAGTGGACAAACACTGGGGGTAAGTGGACAAACACTGGGGGTAACTGGGCAAACACTGGGGGTAATTGGGCAAACACTGGGGGTAACTGGACAAACACTGGGGGAGTGTTAAACATTTATCTCATTAAACACTTGTAAATCATTTTGAAGCATTTAAGTCGCATCAATGAATTCATACACTTTATACACTTTCAGGTAACAGGCATTGTTTATAACACACAGCACGGAGAACTCTGAGGTTTGAGCGCAGCTCAGCAGTCCACCTCTCAATTTGCCCCTGTGACACTGCGCTACCATTTGCCCCAGTACCTATTCCATTGGTGTGTGAGTGGTTACTATTCTGAATGAGACGCCGGCTCCCGTCATGCCAGCATCTTAAAGGCTTGTCTGTGAGGCTTGATTCTGTTCTGTTTAGCCTTTTCCACACCGGTTGGGGGGGAGGGGGAGGGGGGGGGGGCATGTCATCTGCACTGTGACACACTGGGTGCCCCCCAGTGGAGTCCCTCTGAGCAACTGGACTGTTGATCCCAGTGTCAGCTCATATACATCAATACTGTTGTGCAAACATCCACATATTCACTGTTTTGACTGAGTAGCAGTCGAATCCATTGAATCCATCCATCCATCAACCCATTCATCCATCCACCATCCATCCATCCATCCATCAATCCACCCATCCATCCATCCACCATCCATCCATTCATCCATTCTTCCATCCATCCACCCATCCATCAACCCATCCATCCATCCATCCATCCATCCACCATCCATCCATCCATCCACCCATCCATCCATCTCAATTGTATCTTCAAACTGGAGTTCCACTCCAGTCTTTTTTATAATTCCCATCTTCCTCTTCTTCAACACCAACAGTCTGGGGTGCAGCACATCCCTGCTTAAATTGTTCTTTCTAAGCCCACACAAGGGTGGGGGGCAGTAGAGTAGAGCAGAGCAGAGCAGAGCAGCGTAGAGTAGAGCAGCGTAGATCAGAGCAGCGTAGAGCAGAGCAGCGTAGAGTAGAGCAGCATAGATCAGAGCAGCGTAGCGCAGAGCAGCGTAGAGAAGAGCAGAGTAGAGTAGAGCAGCATAGAATAGAGTAGAGTAGAGAAGCATAGATCAGAGCAGCGTAGCGCAGAGCAGCGTAGAGAAGAGCAGAGTAGAGTAGAGCAGCATAGAATAGAGTAGAGTAGAGAAGCATAGATCAGAGCAGCGTAGAGCAGAGCAGAGCAGAGCAGCGTAGAGTAGAGCAGCGTGGAGTAGAGTAGAGCAGCATAGAGCAGAGTAGAGCAGCGTAGAGCAGAGCAGCATAGAGTAGAGTAGAGCAGCATAGAGTAGAGTAGCGTAGAGTAGAGCAGCGTAGAATAGAGTAGAGCAGCGTAGAGTAAAGTAGAGCAGCATAGAGTAGAGCAGCATAGAGTAGAGTAGAGCAGCATAGAGCAGCGTAGAGCAGCATAGAGTCGAGTAGAGCAGAGTAGAGCAGCATAGAGTAGAGTAGCGTAGAGTAGAGCAGCGTAGAGTCATGATACGCTGGTGTCTTTCTGTAGATTGCGTTTATACTAGCATGCTGGTGTGTCTTTAAAATGTACCCACGTCATCTGTCAGCTGGAGATGAACCCTGAGTACTGTTTACATCAACTGTACCGCCCTCGTTCATTAAAAAGGTTTATGAGCCTGTCAACTGGATAATAACTACCTAAATGCAAATGGTGACGCTCTGTCAGTCATCCAAATGGCAGCTACAGTTCTCCTACCCAGAATGGCGCAGCCGCAAAAAGTGAGGACACGAGATCTGAAAATGTCTGGAGTTGATCTGAGGATTCATTCATTCATCCTGCTGAAGGCGAGACGACCGTAAAGCTGTGAAAAGGTTTGGCCTCTGCTCATGTGTCAGCTGAAAACAATCACCAGAGAGAAACAACCTTTAAGGATAGATGAGACTGAATCCGCCCTTATAGGGCTTTACAGCACAAGGACACAGTGATTCAAGTGGAGGACAAGTTGCCAGGATACAGCCAGAGCAGATCAGAGCAAGATACTGAGTGTCCTGAAACGCCTGGTTCACGTTACTGTCACAGATCCAGAGGGAACGGATCGGGTTGGCCGTGTTCTCAGAACGAACAGAACGTCTCCCACTGAGCAGGTTTCACTTCATGCAACACTATATATATATATATTTATTAGATACAATGTTAGAGTACAAATACAGTCAAACATCCTGTCTAAGAGGCGCATTTCAAAAAAGCCCTTGCGGTCTTGTTTCCTTAGTACATAAATCGACATGTAACAATACCAATAAAATAAAAATAAATTACTCCACAGATGCAAAATAACAATAAATTAAAAAGACACATAATATGTACAACGAAGGTGGACAAAAAAGGGGGTGGGGGGGGGGGGGGGGGGTTTGATCCGGAGAGAGTCGTGATGACTATCTCCGTTTCTGCCCCCCTGAAAGGTGTATTTTTAGGGCCGTTTTGAAGGAGGCCAAAGAGGTGCATGTTTTGAGGGCAGGAGTCAAACAGTTCCACCCTTGGGGGGCAGTATTGTAAAAAGATGATTTACCCATGTTAGTCCTATAGGAGGGGGTAATCAGGTTGTTGTTTGAGCTCCCTCTAGTGTTGTGGCTAGGTGTCACTAAATCTTTGGAGGTGTTTATTCAGGTAGGCAGGGATTGAGGGGACTGAGGGCAGAGCTGCATTGACTATTTTAAATGCCAATCCCATTTTGAGTTGTTTCACCCTGTCTTCTACCCTGAACCATTTTAGGCTAGCAAAATGTCCAGGAAGAAGGGGGGTCATGGGCCCCAGATTGAGGAGTAGCCGAATGCGTTTGTTTTGGGAAGTTTGGAGCTTGGTTTTCAGGGACATTTTGATTTATATAGATGTAGATGTATGTATTTATATATAGATGTAGATATATATAAACATTTCAAGGCATTAAAGGCAAATGTTTTATTTTCTTATGCTTTGTAAGAACAGCAAAGGAATATGATGTCACAGTGATGACTAGAGCAGGCAACTAGAGCAACTACCATAGCAGGGTGGTATTACTTCCTGTTATATGTGTCTCTGGTATAGATAAAACAGGCATTTCCGAAATACTTGAATCTTCATTTTTATTGTTTTATGACACTATTATAGGTATTTAAATGAGAACGATGTTAGATGTGACATTATTAGCCATAGACTCGTCCTAGGAGGCAAATATAAATAAACCAGCCTTCTCTTAAAAATAAATGCTCCCAGATATTTCCAGAAACAGGAAACTACTTCTCTGTGCAGCACCTCCAAATTTCAAGGAACAGAAACGTTCAGTTTTTTTCAGGAAGTAGCATTAAATGAGTACAAATAAACTGAGCACTTTTAGCATCTGTTTTTTAAGTTGTGGTGCTTCCTGAAGTCTAAGTTATGATGGTATTTTGTAAAGTACCAACAACTTTGATCTTTGTATAATATTTGTATTCCACAAATTGCCAACCAAAAAGTGATACCAATCTCACATCAACAGTGATTATTAAAGCACTTGTTCCTAGATGTTGTTGGTTTAGCTGTAGGCTAGCAGAACTAGTTGGGTTTGGGCTCCAGTGTGAAGGTGACACATGCATATATATATTTATATATATATTATATAAAGTACACTACTCATGTAATCGTTAGATTATCATCGCGTTTGGGAGTGCATCTTCCTATCTGGACTGGACAAAGCTAAGTTACATAATGTGTCACTTCCTAATACGATCAAATGCAAGACCAGTCTCAGTCTATGGGAAATTATTTCAGGACAAACAAGTGAAAGGGAAAAGCTTCCACAGAAAAACATGCACTCTGATTCCTGGGGCATGAGGAGTCGCACCGTGTGCTTAAGTTCCCCCCACTAAAGGACGGTGTGATAAGAGACTTCTCAGCAAACGTCCCTCCTGGCTGAAGACAGAGGAATGTGTAGTGAAACATATACGATTAGATGACTAACCTTTTACTTCATAACAAATGTGTGGCTATCCGGGAATCTGGGCTGACAGCTTTTTAGATATCTCTGCAGCTACTAGCTAGGGCTAGCGTTAGCGAGCTAGCTACTCGACATGAACGGTAACTCAGTCACCAGAGGTCGATTCCAAGTTGATTCAGTTAACCACTGCCTATTTTAGCGGATCGGTGGATATCATCCGATGCATGCCTTGAATCACTTCTAGTCCCGCCTCGCCAGTTAGCAGAACCAGCTACCAGCACTGCATGCGTTTTGTGACCACAAGGACGTGTCATGGCAACACCCTATCGCACAGAGGAGGGCTCCTTCCGTCTATCCGACGTAGAGGAGAGCTTCAGAAGTAGAACTTATCATGTCCAGCTAGTGCAGTTGTTCTTTCTACTTGCCAGAGGTGGGGATGAGCTGGGGGCAGTGGAGCATTACTATTGGCCAATAAACATCTGCTCTTTAAAGTACACATCACATGCATTTACAATGCAGTAGACTCTGCTGGCTACACACACGCGATACACGGCGCTGTCATCAGCTAATTGTGATCCCTTTGGACCAATGACTCCAACCTCATGGACATGTGACGTCTAGTGATGCCCAGGAATTCATCAGGAGGATGGCTACTTCACTTTACACTTTACCCGGTGAACGCATCCTTAAGGTCCAAATACACTAGACACTTTCCACAACTCCCTTCAACCCAGATGTGCTTTGAACATTTAGTTTATCAAGACAAATCAGTGAAGTCAACAGCTGGATTTGCTGCAGCTTTGTCTCCCAGCCATCACTGCAGTATGACAGCGAAAGATGTTGACTACTAGCACAGAAGGATAAAGGTGGCACTGATGTTCTAATCACAAAAAACTAAAGCGTTTGCCTTCTGTTAAATGACTTATAACGAAATGCATAAGCTTAAAAGAACAGCTTTCACTGAACAATTTGGAGTGAAAGACCTCGAGCACTGTCCACAAAAGGAGCCCTGGTGATGAAGTCTGTAAACTACACCGATACTGCTGAGAGGCATAATGACCACAAAGGCACTAGAAAGAGGTCAGCGGTGAGTCTGCTTCTAAGTATACCAGCCCTGTGCTCAGCATTATTGGGTTTGTATAGGTGCACATTATCTAACATGCTGGAAAGGGAGAGAGGCTTCAGTTTTCTTCAGGAGATCAACTGCAACATCCATCTGCATTGTCTCAGACTGCAATAACTTGTTGACATGCTGAATATTTGTCAGGATGTCATCCCATATCACAGTACAGACAGAGAAACGGTATGATGCAACCTCTTCAGCTAAAGACTGCCTCAGTTTCTATCACCGGATCTGTGGTGTGGTCTCTCACTTCCAAAAGTGCATCTCTGATTTTTGCAGCCTGGTATCTCACAGCCTGTACACTGTTGATCCGACTTTCCCACCTAGTATCTGACCAGGATTTCAGTGTCGTGTGGACATGTTTTTAAGATGGACCATCTCTGAGTGGAGGCAGAAAGTAGTGTGAAAAGCTTCTACAGGTAGCCAAAGCTATAAATTATAACTATTATTAGTTTATTATTTTCCTTTTTTTTTTCTTTTTTAATTTATATATATATATATTTTCTTCGAGGCTTGGGGAATCTAGGCATAGGCAACCGCCTAGGTCGCCTATGCCTAGATTCCCCAAGTCAATGCCGCAGAAAAGAAGTCACTTTCAGGATCAGCACTGAACAGCTCCATATGTAGCCGACTACCTATGGAGCTGTCCAGTGCTGATCCTGAGCGCCATATGTCGCCGGGCTCTAAAACCACTGGCAGTGTGGGGATCTCTGCTCTGAAACAGCTGGCAGTGAATGAGTTAACAGTATGGTTTTGTGTCCAGTATTCTTCATTAGTCAATGACGTAGATGGAGCCGGTGTCATGGCGACACTGATGTTGATGCTGGTTGTCAGCCAGAGAGAGGACGAGGGAAAGGCTGCTGAATTCCAGACTAGTTATTTCACCTGATCTCAATCTTGTGGTTCTAAAGGAACGAGAGGTTGAACACGTCCAACAATGGCCTCTTATTTTAGTGAGGCGACATCAGAAAACCTTTTTGATCTCTCCTCTGCCGGTGAATCTAATCAGCTCGGGTTTGACTCAAAGCCATGCGACCTTCCAGTTAGAAACTAATAAAGAATCTTTTCCAGACAGCAACTGACCCTGGAAAAAGCACTGGTTTATTTTTTCTTTTATTTCTTTCATCCCCAACTACAAATTGAGCACGAAAAATCTGATTTAGCCGTGGGCATTTGCCATCGATTGTCTGGCTTGCTAGACATTTCAGTCAAGTGCTTGTCAAAGAAACAGCAAAATGCAGAAAAACTGTGTACTGATATATATATATATAACAGCCATATGTAGCTGTCCAGTGCTGATCCTGAGCGCCATATGTAGCAGGAATCAACATGTCAGCACATGCTGGAAAAAATAAAAAAGTTCAAATAACTTTCAATCGTCACCGCCAGCAGATTATTAATTCCTGACTGCAGCGTGTTGCTATATTTGACACAAGTGATTTAGAGTAATCAACGGACCTAGGTCACGTGTTTTCGGAGGAACCTGGAGAACCAGGAGAAATCCCACGTGAACACGTGGAGAACATACAACCTCCACACAGATAGAATTCGAACCCAGCACCTCCTTGCTGTGAGGCAACAGCGCCAACCACTACGCCACCGTGCTGCCCCAGGAGGCAGGTATAGGATACCATACAGGACAGGAGAGGACAGGTTTAGCTCGACCAGCTGGAGCCCAAAGCTGGAATAAGTTTCAGATGGAATTTGGCAATACAGAAAACTTGCTCCCCCACCTCTGTCCAGGTCTCCTGCTGGCGGCCTGCTGTTTATTCTGATGATCTATACTGACTTTAATGCTTGATTTATATGACATGTAATATTTGTATGAAAGATACTCTATAAATATGTGAATGTTGCAGCAAAATGTAGCAAATGTGATGAGAAACTATAACCAAATGGCAGCAGCGTTAAAACAGTTATAAATCAGACATGACGGTAATGCTCTTATGGGACCATAATAATGTGTGAGTGTGCATGTGTGTGTGTGTGTGTGTGTGTGTGTGGTTTTGACTGAATCAGACTGCTCAGTGCTGCAGATTGTTGGAACACAGTTTCTCCAGTCATATTTAATACTTTCTACTGCAGAGTATGTCCTTATGTAAAGACATTATTGTTCGACATGACCCAGCCAATCAGAGGGCTACATTTTCACGATGTTCCTGATGTCACATTGAAAACAGTGAAAGTCATGCAACCAATTTTAACACCAAGACCCGGCTGGCCGATAACATGAGAGGAAGGAGATTATTACTCCACACTGTAAACACTATTCTCCATCTTTAACTTTGGGACAGTTTGTTGTTTGTGTTTTTGTCTCTGTGCAGAAGGTCAGAGGTCAAGGAGTGCACAGACCAAGGCCAAATTCCACTCATGCAAGTCCAGCCTCAGTATCTCTCTGCAACCGCTTCACCTGCAGGAGGGCGTTCATGTTTAAACAATGACCTTCATATTTCAGCCCAGGGGTTCCTGCAGGGTTCTTACAGGTGCCGAAGGTCTTCTTACCCCCCATTGTCTGATCTGAATGAGATGAACACGATGGAAATGATTTTATTTCATCACAGTTCCTCTCCCACTGCCAGACTGGGACAGCGTGAGACTTTCTCTCAACACGACCTTGAAATGGACGTTTAAAAGCGATGTGTTCATTTGTTGGTTGATGCTAGCGATGTGATCTGATAGCAGTACACACTATTTTCTGCAAATGTATGAAATGACCAGATGAGGGTTGATTTTAATTCCCCCTGATAAACCAACAGTACTGTTTACATGTGTTCGTTCGTTGTCCTTCTGTTCAGCCTGTTGCTGCCAGGCTTCAGTTAAACATGCACATGATAGTGTTGGTGATAATGGAGGTCAGAGGCGTGTTTGAATGTGTTCAGTGACTCATCTAAATGTAACACCGCTGATTCAAACTACCTAAATCTGTTCTCGTTCCATCACACACACACAGACACACACAACTCTGCTTGGTTGACTTTTTTCTTCACGGAAATATATCTTAAGGTTGACTAAATATATTTTAATTCCATCCAGCAGCATCTCATCCCGTCGTAGCGGAGCTCTGAAGAGAAAAACACATTGAAAGTATGGAAACCAATTTAGTGCACCCAGACAGTGTTCACTGGTGACATCACACCACCGTCAGCCTGTTTGGCTGAGGTGGTCATTAAAGAGATGTGACATCGCTACGAGGGATGAAAACTTGCTGCCCGCAGGACAATATTAAAGTTTAATGCAGCCTCATAGGTACTGTAGAACGGTTAGCAGGAGCTAGCGTAGCTTGGGACCGGCTCTCCCTTAGGCCGGTCCCAAGCCCAGATAAATGCAGAGGGTTGGGTCAGGAATAGCATCCGGCGTAAAAATGTGCCAGAATTAAGAATGCAATCAACCATAAATAAGAAAGTCATACCGGATCAGTCGAGTTAACAAAAACCAGCAGGAAGACAAGTGCATCAGCAGCGAGAGAAGAAGGAATGGAAGAGTTTAGGACTGAGAGTAGAGACTTTGAATGTTGGGACAATGACATGAAAAGATAGAGAGCTGGTGGACATGATGAGGAGGAGAAAGATGGACGTGTTGTGTGTCCAGGAGACCAGGAGGAAAGGAAGCAAGGCTAGAAGCTGAGGAGCAGGATTCAAGTTGTTTATAACGGAGGAGAGGAAAGAGGAATGGAGGAGGAGTTATCTTGAAGAGTTGGTGCAGAGTGTTCTAGAGGAGAATCGAGTGTCGGATAGACTGATGAGTTTGAAGCTGGAGATTAAGATTGTAGGCAGCCAGCATAGGCTGGTGGTGTGTGAGATGACTCTAGTGGTGAAGAAGATGAAGAGGACGAAGGCAGAGCAGAGGACAAAGTGTTGGAGGCTGAAGAACAAAGAGTGTTGCTTTCAGGGACGAGGCTTTGGGTGGGCAAGAGAGGCTTCCAGAAGACTGGGTTAGGGTTTGGGGTTAGAGTGCTCAGGGAGAGAGGTATAGTGTACTGGGTGTGTCTTCTGGAAGGAAAGGAGATAAAGACACCTGGTGGTGGTTTCCAAAATCCCCAACCACCAGCCACACCTGAGGGTGGGAGGACAACGACCCCTCACCTAATGGATGCTAATGACTCGCGTGGAGTCATTATTCAGATGTACAGACAATCCACCCACACCGACCAGTAACTTCTTTTTGATTCCCATCACCCACTGCAGCACAAGTTAGTGGTTATCAGAACCCTGAACCGTTGGGCGGTTCAAGTACATTGGGGAGACCAAACAACTGCTCCACAAGTGTATGGCTCAACACAGGAGACTCCTCAGGACAAGACTCAGCAGTCCACCTGGACCTGAAAGAAACATGACACTCCTTTGAAGACAGGTTTAGCCAGGGAACCAGCAATCAAGCCAAAACGCAGGTCAACAGTTGGAAATCAAATTATGGCATCATAGTACCACTATCCATCCATGTTCCACCACTAATCCATTCGTGTGTCACGGAAGCAACAGGATGAGCAGGTATTTCCAGACTTCCCTTGCCAAAGACACCTCCTTGGCTGGGAATTGAGCCCAGGTCTCCCGCATGGCAGGCGAGAATTCTACCACCGACACCACCAACGCTTAAGAGACTAGACAAAATGATGGAATCAGAACGGGATCTAAAACATTTTGTTATTACATAGTCATGGACGTTTTGCATGGAAATTCATGGTCTGCAGAGCATGACATCGTTGGACTTTTGTCATCCCCTGACTAGACCTGGCTCCAAAATATTTATATGTGAACTCTTCAGTAAAATGTTCTGACAGTGAAATAAAGAAAGACTAAAGATTTTGTGAAATGACTTTCCCTGAGTAAAGTTAAAGATGTCAGAAGTGGGATTTGAACCCACGCCTCCAGAGGAGACTGCGACCTTAACGCAGCGCCTTAGACCGCTCGGCCATCCTGACTACCCGGTGAAGATCTTCACAAAACTCAAGGCAACCCACATCGATCGATTGTCACCATAAATGTAAGCAATCAAGCCGAAACGCAGGTCAACAGTTGGAAATCAAATTATGGCATCATAGTACCACTATCCATCCATGTTCCACCACTAATCCAGGCCAGTGTCCCGAAGGCAACAGGATGAGCAGGTATTTCCAGACTTCCCTTGCCAAAGACACCTCCTCCAGTGGATTCCCAAGGCATTGCCCGGTCAGCCGAGAGACAAAGTCTCTCCAGTGTGTCCTCCGTCTTCCCAATGCATCCTCCTGGTGGACCATGCCCGGACCACCATCCAATGGAGGTGTCCAGGAGGCATCTGAACGAGGTGTAGTAGCAGCATAGTACCAATACAGCATCAGTTTCCGCTGCCAGAGAAGCAAATCACGTATAAGCACTCCAAAACCACGCAGTCTTCAACTGATCACATCTCATGATGCACATTGAGGCACACTGAAGGTTTCACTTGATGAGGTTAGCTTTG